>NC_141814.1:6972196-7275227 GCF_057944985.1 Cucurbita pepo subsp. pepo | reverse complement strand
CCCAGATTAGGGTTTCGATTATAAGCACTCTTTTGCTGTTTTATTTAGGCACGCCGTTTCTTCGAAATTCTATTATAAATCATTATGCCTGATCATTCCCCACTAAAATTTTAAAAAACGTAGACTGTTACTCAGTTTATTTAGCAAATGCTTCAAACGCCCTGGATTAGGGTTTCCAGATTAGGGTTTCAATTTTAAGCAATCGTTTACTGTTTTATACACTCCGTTTCTTCGAAATTCTATTCTAAATCATGAAGCCTAATCATTCCTCACAAAAATTTCTTAAAATGTCGCATATTACTCGGTTTTTATAGCACGTACTTCAAACCTTCCAGATTAGGGTTTTCAAATTATGGTTTCAATTTTAAGCACTCTTTTACTATGTTAGACACTCCGTTTCTTTGACATTCTATTATAAATGATCGAGCCTGATCAATCCTGACAAAAATTTTGACAAATTTCGAGCGGTACTCGGATTTTTTTTGCACGTGCTTCAAACATCCCAGATTAGGGTTTCGATTATAAGCACTCTTTTGCTGTTTTATTTATGCACGCCGTTTCTTCGAAATTCTATTATAAATCATTATGCCTGATCATTCCCCACTAAAATTTTAAAAAACGTAGACTGTTACTCAGTTTATTTAGCAAATGCTTCAAACGCCCTGGATTAGGGTTTCCAGATTAGAGTTTCAATTTTAAGCAATCGTTTACTGTTTTATACACTCCGTTTATTCGAAATTCTATTCTAA
This sequence comes from Cucurbita pepo subsp. pepo, assembly GCF_057944985.1. NCBI lineage: Eukaryota > Viridiplantae > Streptophyta > Magnoliopsida > Cucurbitales > Cucurbitaceae > Cucurbita > Cucurbita pepo. Next base: position 7,274,478 of record NC_141814.1, on the reverse strand, counting down.
ATCATGAAGCCTAATCATTCCTCACAAAAATTTCTTAAAATGTCGCATATTACTCGGTTTTTATAGCACGTACTTCAAACCTTCCAGATTAGGGTTTTCAAATTATGGTTTCAATTTTAAGCACTCTTTTACTATGTTAGACACTCCGTTTCTTTGACATTCTATTATAAATGATCGAGCCTGATCAATCCTGACAAAAATTTTGACAAATGTCGAGCGGTACTCGGATTTTTTTTGCACGTGCTTCAAACATCCCAGATTAGGGTTTCGATTATAAGAACTCTTTTGCTGTTTTATTTATGCACTCCGTTCTTCGAAATTCTATTATAAATCATTATGCCTGATCATTCCCCACTAAAATTTTGAAAAACGTAGACTCTTACTGAGTTTATTTAGCAAATGCTTCAAACGCCCTGGATTAGGGTTTCCAGATTAGGGTTTCAATTTTAAGCAATCGTTTACTGTTTTATACACTCCGTTTCTTCGAAATTCTATTCTAAATCATGAAGCCTAATCATTCCTCACAAAAATTTCTTAAAATGTCGCATATTACTCGGTTTTTATAGCACGTACTTCAAACCTTCCAGATTAGGGTTTTCAAATTATGGTTTCAATTTTAAGCACTCTTTTACTATGTTAGACACTCCGTTTCTTTGACATTCTATTATAAATGATCGAGCCTGATCAATCCTGACAAAAATTTTGACAAATGTCGAGCGGTACTCGGATTTTTTTTGCACGTGCTTCAAACATCCCAGATTAGGGTTTCGATTATAAGAACTCTTTTGCTGTTTTATTTATGCACTCCGTTCTTCGAAATTCTATTATAAATCATTATGCCTGATCATTCCCCACTAAAATTTTGAAAAACGTAGACTCTTACTGAGTTTATTTAGCAAATGCTTCAAACGCCCTGGATTAGGGTTTCCAGATTAGGGTTTCAATTTTAAGCAATCGTTTACTGTTTTATACACTCCGTTTCTTCGAAATTCTATTCTAAATCATGAAGCCTAATCATTCCTCACAAAAATTTCTTAAAATGTCGCATATTACTCGGTTTTTATAGCACGTACTTCAAACCTTCCAGATTAGGGTTTTCAAATTATGGTTTCAATTTTAAGCACTCTTTTACTATGTTAGACACTCCGTTTCTTTGACATTCTATTATAAATGATCGAGCCTGATCAATCCTGACAAAAATTTTGACAAATGTCGAGCGGTACTCGGATTTTTTTTGCACGTGCTTCAAACATCCCAGATTAGGGTTTCGATTATAAGAACTCTTTTGCTGTTTTATTTATGCACTCCGTTCTTCGAAATTCTATTATAAATCATTATGCCTGATCATTCCCCACTAAAATTTTGAAAAACGTAGACTCTTACTGAGTTTATTTAGCAAATGCTTCAAACGCCCTGGATTAGGGTTTCCAGATTAGGGTTTCAATTTTAAGCAATCGTTTACTGTTTTATACACTCCGTTTCTTCGAAATTCTATTCTAAATCATGAAGCCTAATCATTCCTCACAAAAATTTCTTAAAATGTCGCATATTACTCGGTTTTTATAGCACGTACTTCAAACCTTCCAGATTAGGGTTTTCAAATTATGGTTTCAATTTTAAGCACTCTTTTACTATGTTAGACACTCCGTTTCTTTGACATTCTATTATAAATGATCGAGCCTGATCAATCCTGACAAAAATTTTGACAAATGTCGAGCGGTACTCGGATTTTTTTTGCACGTGCTTCAAACATCCCAGATTAGGGTTTCGATTATAAGAACTCTTTTGCTGTTTTATTTATGCACTCCGTTCTTCGAAATTCTATTATAAATCATTATGCCTGATCATTGCCCACTAAAATTTTGAAAAACGTAGACTGTTACTCAGTTTATTTAGCAAATGCTTCAAACGCCCTGGATTAGGGTTTCCAGATTAGGGTTTCAATTTTAAGCAATCGTTTACTGTTTTATACACTCCGTTTCTTCGAAATTCTATTCTAAATCATGAAGCCTAATCATTCCCCACAAAAATTTCTTAAAATGTCGCATATTACTCGATTTTTATAGCACGTACTTCAAACCTTCCAGATTAGGGTTTTCAAATTATGGTTTCAATTTTAAGCACTCTTTTACTATTTTATACACTCCGTTTCTTTGACATTCTATTATAAATGATCGAGCCTGATCAATCCTGGCAAAAATTTTGACAAATGTCGAGCGGTACTCGGATTTTTTTTGCACGTGCTTCAAACATCCCAGATTAGGGTTTCGATTATAAGAACTCTTTTGCTGTTTTATTTATGCACTCCGTTTCTTCGAAATTCTATTATAAATCATTATGCCTGATCATTCCCCAGTAAAATTTTGAAAAACGTAGACTGTTACTCAGTTTATTTAGCAAATGCTTCAAACGCCCTGGATTAGGGTTTCCAGATTAGGGTTTCAATTTTAAGCAATCGTTTACTGTTTTATACACTCCGTTTCTTCGAAATTCTATTCTAAATCATGAAGCCTAATCATTCCTCACAAAAATTTCTTAAAATGTCGCATATTACTCGGTTTTTATAGCACGTACTTCAAACCTTCCAGATTAGGGTTTTCAAATTATGGTTTCAATTTTAAACACTCTTTTACTATGTTAAACACTCCGTTTCTTTGACATTCTAGTATAAATGATCGAGCCTGATCAATCCTGACAAAAATTTTGACAAATGTCGAGCGGTACTCGGATTTTTTTTGCACGTGCTTCAAACATCCCAGATTAGGGTTTCGATTATAAGCACTCTTTTGCTGTTTTATTTATGCACTCCGTTTCTTAGAAATTCTATTATAAATCATTATGCCTGATCATTCCCCACTAAAATTTTAAAAAACGTAGACTGTTACTCAGTTTATTTAGCAAATGCTTCAAACGCCCTGGATTAGGGTTTCCAGATTAGGGTTTCAATTTTAAGCAATCGTTTACTGTTTTATACACTCCGTTTGTTCGAAATTCTATTCTAAATCATGAAGCCTAATCATTCCCCACAAAAATTTCTTAAAATGTCGCATATTACTCGGTTTTTATAGCACGTACTTCAAACCTTCCAGATTAGGGTTTTCAAATTATGGTTTCAATTTTAAACACTCTTTTACTATTTTATACACTCCGTTTCTTTGACATTCTATTATAAATGATCGAGCCTGATCAATCCTGACAAAAATTTTGACAAATGTCGAGCGGTACTCGGATTTTTTTTGCACGTGCTTCAAACATCCCAGATTAGGGTTTCGATTATAAGCACTCTTTTGCTGTTTTATTTATGCACTCCGTTTCTTCGAAATTCTATTATAAATCATTATGCCTGATCATTCCCCACTAAAATTTTAAAAAACGTAGACTGTTACTCAGTTTATTTAGCGCATGTTTCAAACGCCCTGGATTAGGGTTTTCAGATTTGGGTTTCAATTTTAAGCAATCGTTTACTGTTTTATACACTCCGTTTCTTCGAAATTCTATTCTAAATCATGAAGCCTAATCATTCCCCACAAAAATTTCTTAAAATGTCGCATATTACTCGATTTTTATACCACGTACTTCAAACCTTCAAGATTAGGGTTTTCAAATTATGGTTTCAATTTTAAGCACTCTTTTACTATTTTATACACTCCGTTTCTTTGACATTCTATTATAAATGATCGAGCCAGATCAATCCTGACAAAAATTTTGACAAATGTCGAGCGGTACTCGGATTTTTTTTGCACGTGCTTCAAACATCCCAGATTAGGGTTTCGATTATAAGAACTCTTTTGCTGTTTTATTTATGCACTCCGTTTCTTCGAAATTCTATTATAAATCATTATGCCTGATCATTCCCCACTAAAATTTTAAAAAACGTAGACTGTTACTCAGTTTATTTAGCGCATGTTTCAAACGCCCTGGATTAGGGTTTTCAGATTTGGGTTTCAATTTTAAGCAATCGTTTACTGTTTTATACACTCCGTTTCTTCGAAATTCTATTCTAAATCATGAAGCCTAATCATTCCCCACAAAAATTTCTTAAAATGTCGCATATTACTCGATTTTTATAGCACGTACTTCAAACCTTCCAGATTAGGGTTTTCAAATTATGGTTTCAATTTTAAGCACTCTTTTACTATTTTATACACTCCGTTTCTTTGACATTCTATTATAAATGATCGAGCCTGATCAATCCTGACAAAAATTTTGACAAATGTCGAGCGGTACTCGGATTTTTTTTGCACGTGCTTCAAACATCCCAGATTAGGGTTTCGATTATAAGCACTCTTTTGCTGTTTTATTTATGCACTCCGTTTCTTAGAAATTCTATTATAAATCATTATGCCTGATCATTCCCCACTAAAATTTTAAAAAACGTAGACTGTTACTCAGTTTATTTAGCAAATGCTTCAAACGCCCTGGATTAGGGTTTCCAGATTAGGGTTTCAATTTTAAGCAATCGTTTACTGTTTTATACACTCCGTTTCTTCGAAATTCTATTCTAAATCATGAAGCCTAATCATTCCCCACAAAAATTTCTTAAAATGTCGCATATTACTCGGTTTTTATAGCACGTACTTCAAACCTTCCAGATTAGGGTTTTCAAATTATGGTTTCAATTTTAAACACTCTTTTACTATTTTATACACTCCGTTTCTTTGACATTCTATTATAAATGATCGAGCCTGATCAATCCTGACAAAAATTTTGACAAATGTCGAGCGGTACTCGGATTTTTTTTGCACGTGCTTCAAACATCCCAGATTAGGGTTTCGATTATAAGCACTCTTTTGCTGTTTTATTTATGCACTCCGTTTCTTCGAAATTCTATTATAAATCATTATGCCTGATCATTCCCCACTAAAATTTTAAAAAACGTAGACTGTTACTCAGTTTATTTAGCGCATGTTTCAAACGCCCTGGATTAGGGTTTTCAGATTTGGGTTTCAATTTTAAGCAATCGTTTACTGTTTTATACACTCCGTTTCTTCGAAATTCTATTCTAAATCATGAAGCCTAATCATTCCCCACAAAAATTTCTTAAAATGTCGCATATTACTCGATTTTTATACCACGTACTTCAAACCTTCAAGATTAGGGTTTTCAAATTATGGTTTCAATTTTAAGCACTCTTTTACTATTTTATACACTCCGTTTCTTTGACATTCTATTATAAATGATCGAGCCAGATCAATCCTGACAAAAATTTTGACAAATGTCGAGCGGTACTCGGATTTTTTTTGCACGTGCTTCAAACATCCCAGATTAGGGTTTCGATTATAAGAACTCTTTTGCTGTTTTATTTATGCACTCCGTTTCTTCGAAATTCTATTATAAATCATTATGCCTGATCATTCCCCACTAAAATTTTAAAAAACGTAGACTGTTACTCAGTTTATTTAGCGCATGTTTCAAACGCCCTGGATTAGGGTTTTCAGATTTGGGTTTCAATTTTAAGCAATCGTTTACTGTTTTATACACTCCGTTTCTTCGAAATTCTATTCTAAATCATGAAGCCTAATCATTCCCCACAAAAATTTCTTAAAATGTCGCATATTACTCGATTTTTATAGCACGTACTTCAAACCTTCCAGATTAGGGTTTTCAAATTATGGTTTCAATTTTAAGCACTCTTTTACTATTTTATACACTCCGTTTCTTTGACATTCTATTATAAATGATCGAGCCTGATCAATCCTGACAAAAATTTTGACAAATGTCGAGCGATACTCGGATTTTTTTTGCACGTGCTTCAACCATCCCAGATTAGGGTTTCGATTATAAGCACTCTTTTGCTGTTTTATTTATGCACTCCGTTTTTTCGAAATTCTATTATAAATCATTATGCCTGATCATTCCCCACTAAAATTTTGAAAAACGTAGACTGTTACTCAGTTTATTTAGCACATGCTTCAAACGCCCTGGATTAGGGTTTCCAGATTAGGGTTTCAATTTTAAGCAATCGTTTACTGTTTTATACACTCCGTTTCTTCGAAATTCTATTCTAAATCATGAAGCCTAATCATTCCCCACAAAAATTTCTTAAAATGTCGCATATTACTCGGTTTTTATAGCACGTACTTCAAACCTTCCAGATTAGGGTTTTCAAATTATGGTTTCAATTTTATGCACTCTTTTACTATGTTAGACACTCCGTTTCTTTGACATTCTATTATAAATGATCGAGCCTGATCAATCCTGACAAAAATTTTGACAAATGTAGAGCGGTACTCGGATTTTTTTTGCACGTGCTTCAAACATCCCAGATTAGGGTTTCGATTATAAGAACTCTTTTGCTGTTTTATTTATGCACTCCGTTTCTTCGAAATTCTATTATAAATCATTATGCCTGATCATTCCCCACTAAAATTTTGAAAAACGTAGACTGTTACTCAGTTTATTTAGCAAATGCTTCAAACGCCCTGGATTAGGGTTTCCAGATTAGGGTTTCAATTTTAAGCAATCGTTTACTGTTTTATACACTCCGTTTATTCGAAATTCTATTCTAAATCATGAAGCCTAATCATTCCCCACAAAAATTTCTTAAAATGTCGCATATTACTCGGTTTTTATAGCACGTACTTCAAACCTTCCAGATTAGGGTTTTCAAATTATGGTTTCAATTTTAAACACTCTTTTACTATTTTATACACTCCGTTTCTTTGACATTCTATTATAAATGATCGAGCCTGATCAATCCTGACAAAAATTTTGACAAATGTCGAGCGGTACTCGGATTTTTTTTGCACGTGCTTCAAACATCCCAGATTAGGGTTTCGATTATAAGCACTCTTTTGCTGTTTTATTTATGCACTCCGTTTCTTCGAAATTTTGTTATAAATCATTATGCCTGATCATTCCCCACTAAAATTTTAAAAAACGTAGACTGTTACTCAGTTTATTTAGCAAATGCTTCAAACGCCCTGGATTAGGGTTTCCAGATTAGGGTTTCAATTTTAAGCAATCGTTTACTGTTTTATACACTCCGTTTCTTCGAAATTCTATTCTAAATCATGAAGCCTAATCATTCCTCACAAAAATTTCTTAAAATGTCGCATATTACTCGGTTTTTATAGCACGTACTTCAAACCTTCCAGATTAGGGTTTTCAAATTATGGTTTCAATTTTAAACACTCTTTTACTATGTTAAACACTCCGTTTCTTTGACATTCTAGTATAAATGATCGAGCCTGATCAATCCTGACAAAAATTTTGACAAATGTCGAGCGGTACTCGGATTTTTTTTGCACGTGCTTCAAACATCCCAGATTAGGGTTTCGATTATAAGCACTCTTTTGCTGTTTTATTTATGCACTCCGTTTCTTAGAAATTCTATTATAAATCATTATGCCTGATCATTCCCCACTAAAATTTTAAAAAACGTAGACTGTTACTCAGTTTATTTAGCAAATGCTTCAAACGCCCTGGATTAGGGTTTCCAGATTAGGGTTTCAATTTTAAGCAATCGTTTACTGTTTTATACACTCCGTTTCTTCGAAATTCTATTCTAAATCATGAAGCCTAATCATTCCCCACAAAAATTTCTTAAAATGTCGCATATTACTCGGTTTTTATAGCACGTACTTCAAACCTTCCAGATTAGGGTTTTCAAATTATGGTTTCAATTTTAAACACTCTTTTACTATTTTATACACTCCGTTTCTTTGACATTCTATTATAAATGATCGAGCCTGATCAATCCTGACAAAAATTTTGACAAATGTCGAGCGGTACTCGGATTTTTTTTGCACGTGCTTCAAACATCCCAGATTAGGGTTTCGATTATAAGCACTCTTTTGCTGTTTTATTTATGCACTCCGTTTCTTCGAAATTCTATTATAAATCATTATGCCTGATCATTCCCCACTAAAATTTTAAAAAACGTAGACTGTTACTCAGTTTATTTAGCGCATGTTTCAAACGCCCTGGATTAGGGTTTTCAGATTTGGGTTTCAATTTTAAGCAATCGTTTACTGTTTTATACACTCTGTTTCTTCGAAATTCTATTCTAAATCATGAAGCCTAATCATTCCCCACAAAAATTTCTTAAAATGTCGCATATTACTCGATTTTTATAGCACGTACTTCAAACCTTCAAGATTAGGGTTTTCAAATTATGGTTTCAATTTTAAGCACTCTTTTACTATTTTATACACTCCGTTTCTTTGACATTCTATTATAAATGATCGAGCCAGATCAATCCTGACAAAAATTTTGACAAATGTCGAGCGGTACTCGGATTTTTTTTGCACGTGATTCAAACATCCCAGATTAGGGTTTCGATTATAAGAACTCTTTTGCTGTTTTATTTATGCACTCCGTTTCTTCGAAATTCTATTATAAATCATTATGCCTGATCATTCCCCACTAAAATTTTAAAAAACGTAGACTGTTACTCAGTTTATTTAGCGCATGTTTCAAACGCCCTGGATTAGGGTTTTCAGATTTGGGTTTCAATTTTAAGCAATCGTTTACTGTTTTATACACTCCGTTTCTTCGAAATTCTATTCTAAATCATGAAGCCTAATCATTCCCCACAAAAATTTCTTAAAATGTCGCATATTACTCGATTTTTATAGCACGTACTTCAAACCTTCCAGATTAGGGTTTTCAAATTATGGTTTCAATTTTAAGCACTCTTTTACTATTTTATACACTCCGTTTCTTTGACATTCTATTATAAATGATCGAGCCTGATCAATCCTGACAAAAATTTTGACAAATGTCGAGCGATACTCGGATTTTTTTTGCACGTGCTTCAACCATCCCAGATTAGGGTTTCGATTATAAGCACTCTTTTGCTGTTTTATTTATGCACTCCGTTTTTTCGAAATTCTATTATAAATCATTATGCCTGATCATTCCCCACTAAAATTTTGAAAAACGTAGACTGTTACTCAGTTTATTTAGCACATGCTTCAAACGCCCTGGATTAGGGTTTCCAGATTAGGGTTTCAATTTTAAGCAATCGTTTACTGTTTTATACACTCCGTTTCTTCGAAATTCTATTCTAAATCATGAAGCCTAATCATTCCCCACAAAAATTTCTTAAAATGTCGCATATTACTCGGTTTTTATAGCACGTACTTCAAACCTTCCAGATTAGGGTTTTCAAATTATGGTTTCAATTTTATGCACTCTTTTACTATGTTAGACACTCCGTTTCTTTGACATTCTATTATAAATGATCGAGCCTGATCAATCCTGACAAAAATTTTGACAAATGTAGAGCGGTACTCGGATTTTTTTTGCACGTGCTTCAAACATCCCAGATTAGGGTTTCGATTATAAGAACTCTTTTGCTGTTTTATTTATGCACTCCGTTTCTTCGAAATTCTATTATAAATCATTATGCCTGATCATTCCCCACTAAAATTTTGAAAAACGTAGACTGTTACTCAGTTTATTTAGCAAATGCTTCAAACGCCCTGGATTAGGGTTTCCAGATTAGGGTTTCAATTTTAAGCAATCGTTTACTGTTTTATACACTCCGTTTATTCGAAATTCTATTCTAAATCATGAAGCCTAATCATTCCCCACAAAAATTTCTTAAAATGTCGCATATTACTCGGTTTTTATAGCACGTACTTCAAACCTTCCAGATTAGGGTTTTCAAATTATGGTTTCAATTTTAAACACTCTTTTACTATTTTATACACTCCGTTTCTTTGACATTCTATTATAAATGATCGAGCCTGATCAATCCTGACAAAAATTTTGACAAATGTCGAGCGGTACTCGGATTTTTTTTGCACGTGCTTCAAACATCCCAGATTAGGGTTTCGATTATAAGCACTCTTTTGCTGTTTTATTTATGCACTCCGTTTCTTCGAAATTTTGTTATAAATCATTATGCCTGATCATTCCCCACTAAAATTTTAAAAAACGTAGACTGTTACTCAGTTTATTTAGCAAATGCTTCAAACGCCCTGGATTAGGGTTTCCAGATTAGGGTTTCAATTTTAAGCAATCGTTTACTGTTTTATACACTCCGTTTCTTCGAAATTCTATTCTAAATCATGAAGCCTAATCATTCCTCACAAAAATTTCTTAAAATGTCGCATATTACTCGGTTTTTATAGCACGTACTTCAAACCTTCCAGATTAGGGTTTTCAAATTATGGTTTCAATTTTAAACACTCTTTTACTATGTTAAACACTCCGTTTCTTTGACATTCTAGTATAAATGATCGAGCCTGATCAATCCTGACAAAAATTTTGACAAATGTCGAGCGGTACTCGGATTTTTTTTGCACGTGCTTCAAACATCCCAGATTAGGGTTTCGATTATAAGCACTCTTTTGCTGTTTTATTTATGCACTCCGTTTCTTAGAAATTCTATTATAAATCATTATGCCTGATCATTCCCCACTAAAATTTTAAAAAACGTAGACTGTTACTCAGTTTATTTAGCAAATGCTTCAAACGCCCTGGATTAGGGTTTCCAGATTAGGGTTTCAATTTTAAGCAATCGTTTACTGTTTTATACACTCCGTTTCTTCGAAATTCTATTCTAAATCATGAAGCCTAATCATTCCCCACAAAAATTTCTTAAAATGTCGCATATTACTCGGTTTTTATAGCACGTACTTCAAACCTTCCAGATTAGGGTTTTCAAATTATGGTTTCAATTTTAAACACTCTTTTACTATTTTATACACTCCGTTTCTTTGACATTCTATTATAAATGATCGAGCCTGATCAATCCTGACAAAAATTTTGACAAATGTCGAGCGGTACTCGGATTTTTTTTGCACGTGCTTCAAACATCCCAGATTAGGGTTTCGATTATAAGCACTCTTTTGCTGTTTTATTTATGCACTCCGTTTCTTCGAAATTCTATTATAAATCATTATGCCTGATCATTCCCCACTAAAATTTTAAAAAACGTAGACTGTTACTAAGTTTATTTAGCGCATGTTTCAAACGCCCTGGATTAGGGTTTTCAGATTTGGGTTTCAATTTTAAGCAATCGTTTACTGTTTTATACACTCTGTTTCTTCGAAATTCTATTCTAAATCATGAAGCCTAATCATTCCCCACAAAAATTTCTTAAAATGTCGCATATTACTCGATTTTTATAGCACGTACTTCAAACCTTCAAGATTAGGGTTTTCAAATTATGGTTTCAATTTTAAGCACTCTTTTACTATTTTATACACTCCGTTTCTTTGACATTCTATTATAAATGATCGAGCCAGATCAATCCTGACAAAAATTTTGACAAATGTCGAGCGGTACTCGGATTTTTTTTGCACGTGCTTCAAACATCCCAGATTAGGGTTTCGATTATAAGAACTCTTTTGCTGTTTTATTTATGCACTCCGTTTCTTCGAAATTCTATTATAAATCATTATGCCTGATCATTCCCCACTAAAATTTTAAAAAACGTAGACTGTTACTCAGTTTATTTAGCGCATGTTTCAAACGCCCTGGATTAGGGTTTTCAGATTTGGGTTTCAATTTTAAGCAATCGTTTACTGTTTTATACACTCCGTTTCTTCGAAATTCTATTCTAAATCATGAAGCCTAATCATTCCCCACAAAAATTTCTTAAAATGTCGCATATTACTCGATTTTTATAGCACGTACTTCAAACCTTCCAGATTAGGGTTTTCAAATTATGGTTTCAATTTTAAGCACTCTTTTACTATTTTATACACTCCGTTTCTTTGACATTCTATTATAAATGATCGAGCCTGATCAATCCTGACAAAAATTTTGACAAATGTCGAGCGATACTCGGATTTTTTTTGCACGTGCTTCAACCATCCCAGATTAGGGTTTCGATTATAAGCACTCTTTTGCTGTTTTATTTATGCACTCCGTTTTTTCGAAATTCTATTATAAATCATTATGCCTGATCATTCCCCACTAAAATTTTGAAAAACGTAGACTGTTACTCAGTTTATTTAGCACATGCTTCAAACGCCCTGGATTAGGGTTTCCAGATTAGGGTTTCAATTTTAAGCAATCGTTTACTGTTTTATACACTCCGTTTATTCGAAATTCTATTCTAAATCATGAAGCCTAATCATTCCCCACAAAAATTTCTTAAAATGTCGCATATTACTCGGTTTTTATAGCACGTACTTCAAACCTTCCAGATTAGGGTTTTCAAATTATGGTTTCAATTTTATGCACTCTTTTACTATGTTAGACACTCCGTTTCTTTGACATTCTATTATAAATGATCGAGCCTGATCAATCCTGACAAAAATTTTGACAAATGTCGAGCGGTACTCGGATTTTTTTTGCACGTGCTTCAAACATCCCAGATTAGGGTTTCGATTATAAGAACTCTTTTGCTGTTTTATTTATGCACTCCGTTTCTTCGAAATTCTATTATAAATCATTATGCCTGATCATTCCCCACTAAAATTTTGAAAAACGTAGACTGTTACTCAGTTTATTTAGCAAATGCTTCAAACGCCCTGGATTAGGGTTTCCAGATTAGGGTTTCAATTTTAAGCAATCGTTTACTGTTTTATACACATCGTTTCTTCGAAATTCTATTCTAAATCATGAAGCCTAATCATTCCCCACAAAAATTTCTTAAAATGTCGCGTATTACTCGGTTATTATAGCACGTACTTCAAACCTTCCAGATTAGGGTTTTCAAATTATGGTTTCAATTTTAAACACTCTTTTACTATTTTATACACTCCGTTTCTTTGACATTCTATTATAAATGATCGAGCCTGATCAATCCTGACAAAAATTTTGACAAATGTCGAGCGGTACTCGGATTTTTTTTGCACGTGCTTCAAACATCCCAGATTAGGGTTTCGATTATAAGCACTCTTTTGCTGTTTCATTTATGCACTCCGTTTCTTCGAAATTCTATTATAAATCATTATGCCTGATCATTCCCCACTAAAATTTTGAAAAACGTAGACTGTTACTCAGTTTATTTAGCAAATGCTTCAAACGCTTTGGATTAGGGTTTCAAGATTAGGTTTCAATTTTTAGCAATCGTTTACTGTTTTATACACTCTGTTTCTTCGAAATTCTATTCTAAATCACGAAGCCTAATCATTCCCCACAAAAATTTCTTAAAATGTCGCATATTACTCGGTTTTTATAGCACGTACTTCAAACCTTCCAGATTAGGGATTTCAAATTATGGTTTCAATTTTAAACACTCTTTTACTATGTTAGACACTCCGTTTCTTTGACATTCTATTATAAATGATCGAGCCTGATCAATCCTGACAAAAATTTTGACAAATTTTGAGCGGTACTAAGATTTTTTTTGCACGTGCTTCAAACATCCCAGATTAGGGTTTCGATTATAAGCACTCTTTTGCTGTTTTATTTATGCACTCCGTTTCTTCGAAATTCTATTATAAATCATTATGCATGATCATTCCCCACTAAAATTTTGAAATACGTAGACTGTTACTCAGTTTATTTAGCAAATGCTTCAAACGCTTTGGATTAGGGTTTCCAGATTTGGGTTTCAATTTTAAGCAATCGTTTACTGTTTTATACACTCTGTTTCTTCGAAATTGTATTCTAAATCACGAAGCCTAATCATTCCCCACAAAAATTTCTTAAAATGTCGCATATTACTCGGTTTTTATAGCACGTACTTCAAACCTTCCAGATTAGGGTTTTCAAATTATGGTTTCAATTTTAAACACTCTTTTACTTTGTTAGACACTCCGTTTCTTTGACATTCTATTATAAATGATCGAGCCCGATCAATCCTGACAAAAATTTTGACAAATGTCGAGCGGTACTCGGATTTTTTTTGCACGTGCTTCAAACATCCCAGATTAGGGTTTCGATTATAAGCACTCTTTTGCTGTTTTATTTATGCACTCCGTTTCTTCGAAATTCTATTATAAATCATTATGCCTGATCATTCCCCACTAAAATTTTTAAAAACGTAGACTGTTACTCAGTTTATTTAGCAAATGCTTCAAACGCCCTGGATTAGGGTTTCCAGATTAGGGTTTCAATTTTAAGCAATCGTTTACTGTTTTATACACTCCGTTTCTTCGAAATTCTATTCTAAATCACAAAGCCTAATCATTCCCCACAAAAATTTCTTAAAATGTCGCATATTACTCGGTTTTTATAGCACGTACTTCAAACCTTCCAGATTAGGGTTTTCAAATTATGGTTTCAATTTTAAGCACTCTTTTACTATGTTAGACACTCCGTTTCTTTGACATTCTATTATAAATGATCGAGCCTGATCAATCCTGACAAAAATTTTGACAAATTTCGAGCGGTACTCGGATTTTTTTTGCACGTGCTTCAACCATCCCAGATTAGGGTTTCGATTATAAGCACTCTTTTGCTGTTTTATTTATGCACTCCGTTTTTTCGAAATTCTATTATAAATCATTATGCCTGATCATTCCCCACTAAAATTTTAAAAAACGTAGACTGTTACTCAGTTTATTTAGCACATGCTTCAAACGCCCTGGATTAGGGTTTCCAGATTTGGGTTTCAATTTTAAGCAATCGTTTACTGTTTTATACACTCCGTTTATTCGAAATTCTATTCTAAATCATGAAGCCTAATCATTCCCCACAAAAATTTCTTAAAATGTCGCATATTACTCGGTTTTTATAGCACGTACTTCAAACCTTCCAGATTAGGGTTTTCAAATTATGGTTTCAATTTTAAACACTCTTTTACTATTTTATACACTCCGTTTCTTTGACATTCTATTATAAATGATCGAGCCTGATCAATCCTGACAAAAATTTTGACAAATGTCGAGCCGTACTCGGATTTTTTTTGCACGTGCTTCAAACATCCCAGATTAGGGTTTTGATTATAAGCACTCTTTTGCTGTTTTATTTATGCACTCCGTTTCTTCGAAATTCTATTATAAATCATTATGCCTGATCATTCCCCACTAAAATTTTAAAAAACGTAGACTGTTACTCAGTTTATTTAGCACATGCTTCAAACGCCCTGGATTAGGGTTTCCAGATTTGGGTTTCAATTTTAAGCAATCGTTTACTGTTTTATACACTCCGTTTCTTCGAAATTCTATTCTAAATCATGAAGCCTAATCATTCCCCACAAAAATTTCTTAAAATGTCGCATATTACTCGGTTTTTATAGCACGTACTTCAAACCTTCCAGATTAGGTTTTCAAATTATGGTTTCAATTTTAAGCACTCTTTTACTATTTTATACACTCCGTTTCTTTGACATTCTATTATAAATGATCGAGCCTGATCAATCCTGACAAAAATTTTGACAAATGTCGAGCGGTACTCGGATTTTTTTTGCACGTGCTTCAACCATCCCAGATTAGGGTTTCGATTATAAGCACTCTTTTGCTGTTTTATTTATGCACTCCGTTTCTTCGAAATTCTATTATAAATCATTATGCCTGATCATTCCCCACTAAAATTTTGAAAAACGTAGACTGTTACTCAGTTTATTTAGCACATGCTTCAAACGCCCTGGATTAGGGTTTCCAGATTAGGGTTTCAATTTTAAGCAATCGTTTACTGTTTTATACACTCCGTTTATTCGAAATTCTATTCTAAATCATGAAGCCTAATCATTCCCCACAAAAATTTCTTAAAATGTCGCATATTACTCGGTTTTTATAGCACGTACTTCAAACCTTCCAGATTAGGGTTTTCAAATTATGGTTTCAATTTTAAGCACTCTTTTACTATGTTAGACACTCCGTTTCTTTGACATTCTATTATAAATGATCGAGCCTGATCAATCCTGACAAAAATTTTGACAAATGTCGAGCGGTACTCGGATTTTTTTTGCACGTGCTTCAAACATCCCAGATTAGGATTTCGATTATAAGAACTCTTTTGCTGTTTTATTTATGCACTCCGTTTCTTCGAAATTCTATTATAAATCATTATGCCTGATCATTCCCCACTAAAATTTTGAAAAACGTAGACTGTTACTCAGTTTATTTAGCAAATGCTTCAAACGCCCTGGATTAGGGTTTCCAGATTAGGGTTTCAATTTTAAGCAATCGTTTACTGTTTTATACACTCCGTTTCTTCGAAATTCTATTCTAAATCACGAAGCCCAATCATTCCCCACAAAAATTTCTTAAAATGTCGCATATTACTCGGTTTTTATAGCACGTACTTCAAACGTTCCAGATTAGGGTTTTCAAATTATGGTTTCAATTTTAAACACTCTTTTACTATGTTAAACACTCCGTTTCTTTGACATTCTATTATAAATGATCGAGCCTGATCAATCCTGACAAAAATTTTGACAAATGTCGAAAGGTACTCGGATTTTTTTTGCACGTGCTTCAAACATCTCAGATTAGGGTTTAGATTATAAGCACTCTTTTGCTGTTTTATTTATGCACTCCGTTTCTTCGAAATTCTATTATAAATCATTATGCCTGATCATTCCCCACTAAAATTTTGAAAAACGTAGATTGTTACTCAGTTTATTTAGCAAATGCTTCAAACGCCCTGGATTAGGGTTTCCAGAGTAGGTTTCAATTTTTAGCAATCGTTTACTGTTTTATACACTCCGTTTCTTCGAAATTCTATTCTAAATCATGAAGCCTAATCATTCCCCACAAAAATTTCTTAAAATGTCGCATATTACTCGGTTTTTATAGCACGTACTTCAAACCTTCCAGATTAGGGTTTTCAAATTATGGTTTCAATTTTAAGCACTCTTTACTATGTTAGACACTCCGTTTCTTTGACATTATATTATAAATGATCGAGCCTGATCAATCCTGACAAAAATTTTGACAAATTTCGAGCGGTACTCGGATTTTTTTTGCACGTGCTTCAAACATCCCAGATTAGGGTTTCGATTATAAGCACTCTTTTGCTGTTTTATTTATGCACTCCGTTTCTTCGAAATTCTATTATAAACCATTATGCCTGATCATTCCCCACTAAAATTTTAAAAAACGTAGACTGTTACTCAGTTTATTTAGCAAATGCTTCAAACGCCCTGGATTAGGGTTTCCAGATTAGGGTTTCAATTTTAAGCAATCGTTTACTGTTTTATACACTCCGTTTCTTCGAAATTCTATTCTAAATCATGAAGCCTAATCATTCCCCACAAAAATTTCTTAAAATGTCGCATATTACTCGGTCTTTATAGCACGTACTTTAAACCTTCCAAATTAGGGTTTTCAAATTATGGTTTCAATTTTAAGCACTCTTTTACTATTTTATACACTCCGTTTCTTTGACATTCTATTATAAATGATCGAGCCTGATCAATCCTGACAAAAATTTTGACAAATGTCGAAAGGTACTCGGATTTTTTTTGCACGTGCTTCAAACATCTCAGATTAGGGTTTCGATTATAAGAACTCTTTTGCTGTTTTATTTATGCACTCCGTTTCTTCGAAATTCTATTATAAATCATTATGCCTGATCATTCCCCACTAAAATTTTGAAAAACGTAGACTGTTACTCAGTTTATTTAGCAAATGCTTCAAACGCCCTGGATTAGGGTTTCCAGATTAGGGTTTCAATTTTAAGCAATCGTTTACTGTTTTATACACTCCGTTTATTCGAAATTCTATTCTAAATCATGAAGCCTAATCATTCCCCACAAAAATTTCTTAAAATGTCGCATATTACTCGGTTTTTATAGCACGTACTTCAAACCTTCCAGATTAGGGTTTTCAAATTATGGTTTCAATTTTAAGCACTCTTTTACTATGTTAGACACTCCGTTTCTTTGACATTCTATTATAAATGATCGAGCCTGATCAATCCTGACAAAAATTTTGACAAATGTCGAGCGGTACTCGGATTTTTTTTGCACGTGCTTCAAACATCCCAGATTAGGGTTTCGATTATAAGAACTCTTTTGCTGTTTTATTTATGCACTCCGTTTCTCTGAAATTCTATTATAAATCATTATGCCTGATCATTCCCCACTAAAATTTTGAAAAACGTAGACTGTTACTCAGTTTATTTAGCAAATGCTTCAAACGCCCTGGATTAGGGTTTCCAGATTAGGGTTTCAATTTTAAGCAATCGTTTACTGTTTTATACACTCCGTTTCTTCGAAATTCTATTCTAAATCACGAAGCCCAATCATTCCCCACAAAAATTTCTTAAAATGTCGCATATTACTCGGTTTTTATAGCACGTACTTCAAACCTTCCAGATTAGGGTTTTCAAATTATGGTTTCAATTTTAAACACTCTTTTACTATGTTAAACACTCCGTTTCTTTGACATTCTATTATAAATGATCGAGCCTGATCAATCCTGACAAAAATTTTGACAAATGTCGAAAGGTACTCGGATTTTTTTTGCACGTGCTTCAAACATCTCAGATTAGGGTTTCGATTATAAGCACTCTTTTGCTGTTTTATTTATGCACTCCGTTTCTTCGAAATTCTATTATAAATCATTATGCCTGATCATTCCCCACTAAAATTTTGAAAAACGTAGATTGTTACTCAGTTTATTTAGCAAATGCTTCAAACGCCCTGGATTAGGGTTTCCAGATTAGGTTTCAATTTTTAGCAATCGTTTACTGTTTTATACACTCCGTTTCTTCGAAATTCTATTCTAAATCATGAAGCCTAATCATTCCCCACAAAAATTTCTTAAAATGTCGCATATTACTCGGTTTTTATAGCACGTACTTCAAACCTTCCAGATTACGGTTTTCAAATTATGGTTTCAATTTTAAGCACTCTTTACTATGTTAGACACTCCGTTTCTTTGACATTCTATTATAAATGATCGAGCCTGATCAATCCTGACAAAAATTTTGACAAATTTCGAGCGGTACTCGGATTTTTTTTGCACGTGCTTCAAACATCCCAGATTAGGGTTTCGATTATAAGCACTCTTTTGCTGTTTTATTTATGCACTCCGTTTCTTCGAAATTCTATTATAAATCATTATGCCTGATCATTCCCCACTAAAATTTTAAAAAACGTAGACTGTTACTCAGTTTATTTAGCAAATGCTTCAAACGCCCTGGATTAGGGTTTCCAGATTAGGGTTTCAATTTTAAGCAATCGTTTACTGTTTTATACACTCCGTTTCTTCGAAATTCTATTCTAAATCATGAAGCCTAATCATTCCCCACAAAAATTTCTTAAAATGTCGCATATTACTCGGTCTTTATAGCACGTACTTTAAACCTTCCAAATTAGGGTTTTCAAATTATGGTTTCAATTTTAAGCACTCTTTTACTATTTTATACACTCCGTTTCTTTGACATTCTATTATAAATGATCGAGCCTGATCAATCCTGACAAAAATTTTGACAAATGTCGAAAGGTACTCGGATTTTTTTTGCACGTGCTTCAAACATCTCAGATTAGGGTTTCGATTATAAGCACTCTTTTGCTGTTTTATTTATGCACTCCGTTTCTTCGAAATTCTATTATAAATCATTATGCCTGATCATTCCCCACTAAAATTTTGAAAAACGTAGATTGTTACTCAGTTTATTTAGCAAATGCTTCAAACGCCCTGGATTAGGGTTTCCAGATTAGGTTTCAATTTTTAGCAATCGTTTACTGTTTTATACACTCCGTTTCTTCGAAATTCTATTCTAAATCATGAAGCCTAATCATTCCCCACAAAAATTTCTTAAAATGTCGCATATTACTCGGTTTTTATAGCACGTACTTCAAACCTTCCAGATTAGGGTTTTCAAATTATGGTTTCAATTTTAAGCACTCTTTACTATGTTAGACACTCCGTTTCTTTGACATTCTATTATAAATGATCGAGCCTGATCAATCCTGACAAAAATTTTGACAAATTTCGAGCGGTACTCGGATTTTTTTTGCACGTGCTTCAAACATCCCAGATTAGGGTTTCGATTATAAGCACTCTTTTGCTGTTTTATTTATGCACTCCGTTTCTTCGAAATTCTATTATAAATCATTATGCCTGATCATTCCCCACTAAAATTTTAAAAAACGTAGACTGTTACTCAGTTTATTTAGCAAATGCTTCAAACGCCCTGGATTAGGGTTTCCAGATTAGGGTTTCAATTTTAAGCAATCGTTTACTGTTTTATACACTCCGTTTCTTCGAAATTCTATTCTAAATCATGAAGCCTAATCATTCCCCACAAAAATTTCTTAAAATGTCGCATATTACTCGGTCTTTATAGCACGTACTTTAAACCTTCCAAATTAGGGTTTTCAAATTATGGTTTCAATTTTAAGCACTCTTTTACTATTTTATACACTCCGTTTCTTTGACATTCTATTATAAATGATCGAGCCTGATCAATCCTGACAAAAATTTTGACAAATGTCGAAAGGTACTCGGATTTTTTTTGCACGTGCTTCAAACATCTCAGATTAGGGTTTCGATTATAAGCACTCTTTTGCTGTTTTATTTATGCACTCCGTTTCTTCGAAATTCTATTATAAATCATTATGCCTGATCATTCCCCACTAAAATTTTGAAAAACGTAGATTGTTACTCAGTTTATTTAGCAAATGCTTCAAACGCCCTGGATTAGGGTTTCCAGATTAGGTTTCAATTTTTAGCAATCGTTTACTGTTTTATACACTCCGTTTCTTCGAAATTCTATTCTAAATCATGAAGCCTAATCATTCCCCACAAAAATTTCTTAAAATGTCGCATATTACTCGGTTTTTATAGCACGTACTTCAAACCTTCCAGATTAGGGTTTTCAAATTATGGTTTCAATTTTAAGCACTCTTTACTATGTTAGACACTCCGTTTCTTTGACATTCTATTATAAATGATCGAGCCTGATCAATCCTGACAAAAATTTTGACAAATTTCGAGCGGTACTCGGATTTTTTTTGCACGTGCTTCAAACATCCCAGATTAGGGTTTCGATTATAAGCACTCTTTTGCTGTTTTATTTATGCACTCCGTTTCTTCGAAATTCTATTATAAATCATTATGCCTGATCATTCCCCACTAAAATTTTAAAAAACGTAGACTGTTACTCAGTTTATTTAGCAAATGCTTCAAACGCCCTGGATTAGGGTTTCCAGATTAGGGTTTCAATTTTAAGCAATCGTTTACTGTTTTATACACTCCGTTTCTTCGAAATTCTATTCTAAATCATGAAGCCTAATCATTCCCCACAAAAATTTCTTAAAATGTCGCATATTACTCGGTCTTTATAGCACGTACTTTAAACCTTCCAAATTAGGGTTTTCAAATTATGGTTTCAATTTTAAGCACTCTTTTACTATTTTATACACTCCGTTTCTTTGACATTCTATTATAAATGATCGAGCCTGATCAATCCTGACAAAAATTTTGACAAATGTCGAAAGGTACTCGGATTTTTTTTGCACGTGCTTCAAACATCTCAGATTAGGGTTTCGATTATAAGAACTCTTTTGCTGTTTTATTTATGCACTCCGTTTCTTCGAAATTCTATTATAAATCATTATGCCTGATCATTCCCCACTAAAATTTTGAAATACGTAGACTGTTACTCAGTTTATTTAGCAAATGCTTCAAACGCCCTGGATTAGGGTTTCCAGATTAGGGTTTCAATTTTAAGCAATCGTTTACTGTTTTATACACTCCGTTTATTCGAAATTCTATTCTAAATCACGAAGCCTAATCATTCCCCACAAAAATTTCTTAAAATGTCGCATATTACTCGGTTTTTATAGCACGTACTTCAAACCTTCCAGATTAGGGTTTTCAAATTATGGTTTCAATTTTAAGCACTCTTTACTATGTTAGACACTCCGTTTCTTTGACATTCTATTATAAATGATCGAGCCTGATCAATCCTGACAAAAATTTTGACAAATTTCGAGCGGTACTCGGATTTTTTTTGCACGTGCTTCAAACATCCCAGATTAGGGTTTCGATTATAAGCACTCTTTTGCTGTTTTATTTATGCACTCCGTTTCTTCGAAATTCTATTATAAATCATTATGCCTGATCATTCCCCACTAAAATTTTGAAAAACGTAGACTGTTACTCAGTTTATTTAGCAAATGCTTCAAACGCCCTGGATTAGGGTTTCCAGATTAGGGTTTCAATTTTAAGCAATCGTTTACTATTTTATACACTCCGTTTCTTCGAAATTCTATTCTAAATCATGAAGCCTAATCATTCCCCACAAAAATTTCTTAAAATGTCGCATATTACTCGGTTTTTATAGCACGTACTTCAAACCTTCCAGATTAGGGTTTTCAAATTATGGTTTCAATTTTAAGCACTCTTTTACTATGTTAGACACTCCGTTTCTTTGACATTCTATTATAAATGATCGAGCCTGATCAATCCTGACAAAAATTTTGACAAATGTCGAGCGGTACTCGGATTTTTTTTGCACGTGCTTCAAACATCCCAGATTAGGGTTTCGATTATAAGAACTCTTTTGCTGTTTTATTTATGCACTCCGTTTCTTCGAAATTCTATTATAAATCATTATGCCTGATCATTCCCCACTAAAATTTTGAAATACGTAGACTGTTACTCAGTTTATTTAGCACATGCTTCAAACGCCCTGGATTAGGGTTTCCAGATTTGGGTTTCAATTTTAAGCAATCGTTTACTGTTTTATACACTCCGTTTCTTCGAAATTCTATTCTAAATCACGAAGCCTAATCATTCCCCACAAAAATTTCTTAAAATGTCGCATATTACTCGGTTTTTATAGCACGTACTTCAAACCTTCCAGATTAGGGTTTTCAAATTATGGTTTCAATTTTAAACACTCTTTTACTATGTTAGACACTCCGTTTCTTTGACATTCTATTATAAATGATCGAGCCTGATCAATCCTGACAAAAATTTTGACAAATGTCGAAAGGTACTCGGATTTTTTTTGCACGTGCTTCAAACATCTCAGATTAGGGTTTCGATTATAAGCACTCTTTTGCTGTTTTATTTATGCACTCCGTTTCTTCGAAATTCTATTATAAATCATTATGCCTGATCATTCCCCACTAAAATTTTGAAAAACGTAGATTGTTACTCAGTTTATTTAGCAAATGCTTCAAACGCCCTGGATTAGGGTTTCCAGATTAGGTTTCAATTTTTAGCAATCGTTTACTGTTTTATACACTCCGTTTCTTCGAAATTCTATTCTAAATCAAGAAGCCTAATCATTCCCCACAAAAATTTCTTAAAATGTCGCATATTACTCGTTTTTTATATCACGTACTTCAAACCTTCCAGATTAGGGTTTTCAAATTATGGTTTCATTTTTAAGCACTCTTTTACTATGTTAGACACTCCGTTTCTTTGACATTCTAATATAAATGATCGAGCCTGATCAATCCTGACAAAAATTTTGACAAATTTCGAGCGGTACTCGGATTTTTTTTGCACGTGCTTCAAACATCCCAGATTAGGGTTTCGATTATAAGCACTCTTTTGCTGTTTTATTTATGCACTCCGTTTCTTCGAAATTCTATTAGAAATCATTATGCCTGATCATTCCCCACTAAAATTTTGAAAAACGTAGACTGTTACTCAGTTTATTTAGCAAATGCTTCAAACGCCCTGGATTAGGGTTTCCAGATTAGGGTTTAAATTTTAAGCAATCGTTTACTGTTTTATACACTCCGTTTCTTCGAAATTCTATTCTAAATCATGAAGCCTAATCATTCCCCACAAAAATTTCTTAAAATGTCGCATATTACTCGGTCTTTATGGCACGTACTTCAAACCTTCCAAATTAGGGTTTTCAAATTATGGTTTCAATTTTAAGCACTCTTTTACTATTTTATACACTCCGTTTCTTTGACATTCTATTATAAATGATCGAGCCTGATCAATCCTGACAAAAATTTTGACAAATTTCGAGCGGTACTCGGATTTTTTTTGCACGTGCTTCAAACATCCCAGATTAGGGTTTCGATTATAAGCACTCTTTTGCTGTTTTATTTATGCACTTCGTTTCTTCGAAATTCTATTATAAATCATTATGCCTGATCATTCCCAACTAAAATTTTGAAATACGTAGACTGTTACTCAGTTTATTTAGCACATGCTTCAAACGCCCTGGTTTAGGGTTTCCAGATTAGGTTTCAATTTTAAGCAATCGTTTACTGTTTTATCCACTCCGTTTATTCGAAATTCTATTCTAAATCATGAAGCCAAATCATTCCCCATAAAAATTTCTTAAAATGTCGCATATTACTCGGTTTTTATAGCACGTACTTCAAACCTTCCAGATTAGGGTTTTCAAATTATGGTTTCAATTTTAAGCACTCTTTTACTATGTTAGACACTCCGTTTCTTTGACATTCTATTATAAATGATCGAGCCTGATCAATCCTGACAAAAATTTTGACAAATGTCGAGCGGTACTCGGATTTTTTTTGCACGTGCTTCAAACATCCCAGATTAGGGTTTCGATTATAAGAACTCTTTTGCTGTTTTATTTATGCACTCCGTTTCTTCGAAATTCTATTATAAATCATTATGCCTGATCATTCCCCACTAAAATTTTGAAAAACGTAGACTGTTACTCAGTTTATTTAGCAAATGCTTCAAACGCCCTGGATTAGGGTTTCCAGATTAGGGTTTCAATTTTAAGCAATCGTTTACTGTTTTATACACCCCGTTTCTTCGAAATTCTATTCTAAATCACGAAGCCTAATCATTCCCCACAAAAATTTCTTAAAATGTCGCATATTACTCGGTTTTTATAGCACGTACTTCAAACCTTCAAGATTAGGGTTTTCAAATTATGGTTTCAATTTTAAACACTCTTTTACTATGTTAAACACTCCGTTTCTTTGACATTCTATTATAAATGATCGAGCCTGATCAATCCTGACAAAAATTTTGACAAATGTCGAAAGGTACTCGGATTTTTTTTGCACGTGCTTCAAACATCTCAGATTAGGGTTTTGATTATAAGCACTCTTTTGCTGTTTTATTTATGCACTCCGTTTCTTCGAAATTTTATTATAAATCATTATGCCTGATCATTCCCCACTAAAATTTTGAAAAACGTAGACTGTTACTCAGTTTATTTAGCAAATGCATCAAACGCTTTGGATTAGGGTTTCCAGATTAGGTTTCAATTTTTAGCAATCGTTTACTGTTTTATACACTCCGTTTCTTCGAAATTCTATTCTAAATCATGAAGCCTAATCATTCCCCACAAAAATTTCTTAAAATGTCGCATATTACTCGTTTTTTATATCACGTACTTCAAACCTTCCAGATTAGAGTTTTCAAATTATGGTTTCATTTTTAAGCACTCTTTTACTATGTTAGACACTCCGTTTCTTTGACATTCTAATATAAATGATCGAGCCTGATCAATCCTGACAAAAATTTTGACAAATTTCGAGCGGTACTCGGATTTTTTTTGCACGTGCTTCAAACATCCCAGATTACGGTTTCGATTATAAGCACTCTTTTGCTGTTTTATTTATGCACTCCGTTTCTTCGAAATTCTATTAGAAATCATTATGGCTGATCATTCCCCACTAAAATTTCAAAAAACGTAGACTGTTACTCAGTTTATTTAGCAAATGCTTCAAACGCCCTGGATTAGGGTTTCCAGATTAGGGTTTCAATTTTAAGCAATCGTTTACTGTTTTATACACTCCGTTTCTTCGAAATTCTATTCTAAATCATGAAGCCTAATCATTCCCCACAAAAATTTCTTAAAATGTCGCATATTACTCGGTCTTTATGGCACGTACTTCAAACCTTCCAAATTAGGGTTTTCAAATTATGGTTTCAATTTTAAGCACTCTTTTACTATGTTAAACACTCCGTTTCTTTGACATTCTATTATAAATGATCGAGCCTGATCAATCCTGACAAAAATTTTGACAAATGTCGAAAGGTACTCGGATTTTTTTTGCACGTGCTTCAAACATCTCAGATTAGGGTTTCGATTATAAGCACTCTTTTGCTGTTTTATTTATGCACTCCGTTTCTTCGAAATTCTATTATAAATCATTATGCCTGATCATTCCCCACTAAAATTTTGAAAAACGTAGACTGTTACTCAGTTTATTTAGCAAATGCTTCAAACGCTTTGGAGTAGGGTTTCCAGATTAGGTTTCAATTTTTAGCAATCGTTTACTGTTTTATACACTCCGTTTCTTCGAAATTCTATTATAAATCATGAAGCCTAATCATTCCCCACAAAAATTTCTTAAAATGTCGCATATTACTCGTTTTTTATATCACGTACTTCAAACCTTCCAGATTAGGGTTTTCAAATTATGGTTTCATTTTTAAGCACTCTTTTACTATGTTAGACACTCCGTTTCTTTGACATTCTAATATAAATGATCGAGCCTGATCAATCCTGACAAAAATTTTGACAAATTTCGAGCGGTACTCGGATTTTTTTTGCACGTGCTTCAAACATCCCAGATTAGGGTTTCGATTATAAGCACTCTTTTGCTGTTTTATTTATGCACTCCGTTTCTTCGAAATTCTATTAGAAATCATTATGCCTGATCATTCCCCACTAAAATTTCAAAAAACGTAGACTGTTACTCAGTTTATTTAGCAAATGCTTCAAACGCCCTGGATTAGGGTTTCCAGATTAGGGTTTCAATTTTAAGCAATCGTTTACTGTTTTATACACTCCGTTTCTTCGAAATTCTATTCTAAATCATGAAGCCTAATCATTCCCCACAAAAATTTCTTAAAATGTCGCATATTACTCGGTCTTTATGGCACGTACTTCAAACCTTCCAAATTAGGGTTTTCAAATTATGGTTTCAATTTTAAGCACTCTTTTACTATTTTATACACTCCGTTTCTTTGACATTCTATTATAAATGATCGAGCCTGATCAATCCTGACAAAAATTTTGACAAATTTCGAGCGGTACTCGGATTTTTTTTGCACGTGCTTCAAACATCCCAGATTAGGGTTTCGATTATAAGCACTCTTTTGCTGTTTTATTTATGCACTTCGTTTCTTCGAAATTCTATTATAAATCATTATGCCTGATCATTCCCAACTAAAATTTTGAAATACGTAGACTGTTACTCAGTTTATTTAGCACATGCTTCAAACGCCCTGGATTAGGGATTCCAGATTTGGGTTTCAATTTTAAGCAATCGTTTACTGTTTTATACACTCCGTTTCTTCGAAATTCTATTCTAAATCACGAAGCCTAATCATTCCCCACAAAAATTTCTTAAAATGTCGCATATTACTCGGTTTTTATAGCACGTACTTCAAACCTTCCAGATTAGGGTTTTCAAATTATGGTTTCAATTTTAAACACTCTTTTACTATGTTAGACACTCCGTTTCTTTGACATTCTATTATAAATGATCGAGCCTGATCAATCCTGACAAAAATTTTGACAAATGTCGAAAGGTACTCGGATTTTTTTTGCACGTGCTTCAAACATCTCAGATTAGGGTTTCGACATTTTAAGCAATCATTATGCCTGATCATTCCCCACTAAAATTTCAAAAAACGTAGACTGTTACTCAGTTTATTTAGCAAATGCTTCAAACGCCCTGGATTAGGGTTTCCAGATTAGGGTTTCAATTTTAAGCAATCGTTTACTGTTTTATACACTCCATTTCTTCGAAATTCTATTCTAAATCATGAAGCCTAATCATTCCCCACAAAAATTTCTTAAAATGTCGCATATTACTCGGTCTTTATAGCACGTACTTCAAACCTTCCAAATTAGGGTTTTCAAATTATGGTTTCAATTTTAAGCACTCTTTTACTATTTTATACACTCCGTTTCTTTGACATTCTATTATAAATGATCGAGCCTGATCAATCCTGACAAAAATTTTGACAAATGTCGAGCGGTACTCGGATTTTTTTTGCACGTGCTTCAAACATCCCAGATTAGGGTTTCGATTATAAGCACTCTTTTGCTGTTTTATTTATGCACTTCGTTTCTTCGAAATTCTATTATAAATCATTATGCCTGATCATTCTCCACTAAAA
This sequence comes from Cucurbita pepo subsp. pepo, assembly GCF_057944985.1. Lineage (NCBI taxonomy): Eukaryota > Viridiplantae > Streptophyta > Magnoliopsida > Cucurbitales > Cucurbitaceae > Cucurbita > Cucurbita pepo. The sequence continues at coordinate 7,246,630 of NC_141814.1, read as the reverse complement.
TTTTGAAAAACGTAGACTGTTACTCAGTTTATTTAGCAAATGCTTCAAACGCCCTGGATTAGGGTTTCCAGATTAGGGTTTCAATTTTAAGCAATCGTTTACTGTTTTATACACCCCGTTTCTTCGAAATTCTATTCTAAATCACGAAGCCTAATCATTCCCCACAAAAATTTCTTAAAATGTCGCATATTACTCGGTTTTTATAGCACGTACTTCAAACCTTCAAGATTAGGGTTTTCAAATTATGGTTTCAATTTTAAACACTCTTTTACTATGTTAAACACTCCGTTTCTGTGACATTCTATTATAAAAGATCGAGCCTGATCAATCCTGACAAAAATTTTGACAAATGTCGAAAGGTACTCGGATTTTTTTTGCACGTGCTTCAAACATCTCAGATTAGGGTTTCGATTATAAGCACTCTTTTGCTGTTTTATTTATGCACTCCGTTTCTTCGAAATTTTATTATATATCATTATGCCTGATCATTCCCCACTAAAATTTTGAAAAACGTAGACTGTTACTCAGTTTATTTAGCAAATGCTTCAAACGCTTTGGATTAGGGATTCCAGATTTGGGTTTCAATTTTAAGCAATCGTTTACTGTTTTATACACTCCGTTTCTTCGAAATTCTATTCTAAATCACGAAGCCTAATCATTCCCCACAAAAATTTCTTAAAATGTTGCATATTACTCGGTTTTTATAGCACGTACTTCAAACCTTCCAGATTAGGGTTTTCAAATTATGGTTTCAATTTTAAACACTCTTTTACTATGTTAGACACTCCGTTTCTTTGACATTCTATTATAAATGATCGAGCCTGATCAATCCTGACAAAAATTTTGACAAATGTCGAAAGGTACTCGGATTTTTTTTGCACGTGCTTCAAACATCTCAGATTAGGGTTTCGATTATAAGCACTCTTTTGCTGTTTTATTTATGCACTCCGTTTCTTCGAAATTCTATTATAAATCATTATGCCTGATCATTCTCCACTAAAATTTTGAAAAACGTAGACTGTTACTCAGTTTATTTAGCAAATGCTTCAAACGCCCTGGATTAGGGTTTCCAGATTAGGGTTTCAATTTTAAGCAATCGTTTACTGTTTTATACACCCCGTTTCTTCGAAATTCTATTCTAAATCACGAAGCCTAATCATTCCCCACAAAAATTTCTTAAAATGTCGCATATTACTCGGTTTTTATAGCACGTACTTCAAACATTCAAGATTAGGGTTTTCAAATTATGGTTTCAATTTTAAACACTCTTTTACTATGTTAAACACTCCGTTTCTGTGACATTCTATTATAAAAGATCGAGCCTGATCAATCCTGACAAAAATTTTGACAAATGTCGAAAGGTACTCGGATTTTTTTTGCACGTGCTTCAAACATCTCAGATTAGGGTTTCGATTATAAGCACTCTTTTGCTGTTTTATTTATGCACTCCGTTTCTTCGAAATTTTATTATATATCATTATGCCTGATCATTCCCCACTAAAATTTTGAAAAACGTAGACTGTTACTCAGTTTATTTAGCAAATGCTTCAAACGCTTTGGATTAGGGATTCCAGATTTGGGTTTCAATTTTAAGCAATCGTTTACTGTTTTATACACTCCGTTTCTTCGAAATTCTATTCTAAATCACGAAGCCTAATCATTCCCCACAAAAATTTCTTAAAATGTTGCATATTACTCGGTTTTTATAGCACGTACTTCAAACCTTCCAGATTAGGGTTTTCAAATTATGGTTTCAATTTTAAACACTCTTTTACTATATTAGACACTCCGTTTCTTTGACATTCTATTATAAATGATCGAGCCTGATCAATCCTGACAAAAATTTTGACAAATGTCGAAAGGTACTCGGATTTTTTTTGCACGTGCTTCAAACATCCCAGATTAGGGTTTCGATTATAAGCACTCTTTTGTTTTTTTATTTATGCACTCCGTTTCTTCGAAATTCTATTATAAATCATTATGCCTGATCATTCTCCACTAAAATTTTGAAAAACGTAGACTGTTACTCAGTTTATTTAGCAAATGCTTCAAACGCCCTGGATTAGGGTTTCCAGATTAGGGTTTCAATTTTAAGCAATCGTTTACTGTTTTATACACTCCGTTTCTTCGAAATTCTATTCTAAATCATGAAGCCTAATCATTCCCCACAAAAATTTCTTAAAATGTCGCATATTACTCGGTTTTTATAGCACGTACTTCAAACCTTCCAGATTAGGGTTTTCAAATTATGGTTTCAATTTTAAGCACTCTTTTACTATGTTAGACACTCCGTTTCTTTGACATTCTATTATAAATGATCGAGCCTGATCAATCCTGACAAAAATTTTGACAAATGTCGAGCGGTACTCGGATTTTTTTTGCACGTGCTTCAAACATCCCAGATTAGGGTTTCGATTATAAGCACTCTTTTGCTGTTTTATTTATGCACTTCGTTTCTTCGAAATTCTATTATACATCATTATGCCTGATCATTCCCCACTAAAATTTTGAAATACGTAGACTGTTACTCAGTTTATTTAGCACATGCTTCAAACGCCCTGGATTAGGGATTCCAGATTTGGGTTTCAATTTTAAGCAATCGTTTACTGTTTTATACACTCCGTTTCTTCGAAATTCTATTCTAAATCACGAAGCCTAATCATTCCCGACAAAAATTTCTTAAAATGTCGCATATTACTCGGTTTTTTTAGCACGTACTTCAAACCTTCCAGATTAGGGTTTTCAAATTATGGTTTCAATTTTAAACACTCTTTTACTATGTTAGACACTCCGTTTCTCTGACATTCTATTATAAATGATCGAGCCTGATCAATCCTGACAAAAATTTTGACAAATGTCGAAAGGTACTCGGATTTTTTTTGCACGTGCTTCAAACATCTCAGATTAGGGTTTCGATTATAAGCACTCTTTTGCTGTTTTATTTATGCACTCCGTTTCTTCGAAATTCTATTATAAATCATTATGCCTGATCATTCCCCACTAAAATTTTGAAAAACGTAGACTGTTACTCAGTTTATTTAGCACATGCTTCAAACGCCCTGGATTAGGGTTTCCAGATTAGGGTTTCAATTTTAAGCAATCGTTTACTGTTTTATACACTCCGTTTCTTCGAAATTCTATTCTAAATCACGAAGCCTAATCATTCCCCACAAAAATTTCTTAAAATGTCGCATATTACTCGGTTTTTATAGCACGTACTTCAAACCTTCCAGATTAGGGTTTTCAAATTATGGTTTCAATTTTAAACACTCTTTTACTATGTTAGACACTCCGTTTCTTTGACATTCTATTATAAATGATCGAGCCTGATCAATCCTGACAAAAATTTTGACAAATTTCGAGCAGTACTCGGATTTTTTTTGCACGTGCTTCAAACATCCCAGATTAGGGTTTCGATTATAAGCACTCTTTTGCTGTTTTATTTATGCACTCCGTTTCTTCGAAATTCTATTATAAATCATTATGCCTGATCATTCCCCACTAAAATTTTAAAAAACGTAGACTGTTACTCAGTTTATTTAGCAAATTCTTCAAACGCCCTGGATTAGGGTTTCCAGATTAGGGTTTCAATTTTAAGCAATCGTTTACTGTTTTATACACTCCGTTTCTTCGAAATTCTATTCTAAATCATGAAGCCTAATCATTCCCCACAAAAATTTCTTAAAATGTCGCATATTACTCGGTTTTTATAGCACGTAGTTCAAACCTTCCAGATTAGGGTTTTCAAATTATGGTTTCAATTTTAAGCACTCTTTTACTATGTTAGACACTCCGTTTCTTTGACATTCTATTATAAATGATCGAGCCTGATCAATCCTGACAAAAATTTTGACAAATTTCGAGCGGTACTCGGATTTTTTTTGCACGTGCTTCAAACATCCCAGATTAGGGTTTCGATTATAAGCACTCTTTTGCTGTTTTATTTATGCACTTCGTTTCTTCGAAATTCTATTATAAATCATTATGCCTGATCATTCCCCACTAAAATTTTGAAATACGTAGACTGTTACTCAGTTTATTTAGCACATGCTTCAAACGCCCTGGATTAGGGTTTCCAGATTTGGGTTTCAATTTTAAGCAATCGTTTATTGTTTTATACACTCCGTTTCTTCGAAATTCTATTCTAAATCACGAAGCCTAATCATTCCCGACAAAAATTTCTTAAAATGTTGCATATTACTCGGTTTTTATAGCACATACTTCAAACCTTCCAGATTAGGGTTTTCAAATTATGGTTTCAATTTTAAACACTCTTTTACTATGTTAGACACTCCGTTTCTTTGACATTCTATTATAAATGATCGAGCCTGATCAATCCTGACAAAAATTTTGACAAATGTCGAGCGGTACTCGGATTTTTTTTGCACGTGCTTCAAACATCCCAGATTAGGGTTTCGATTATAAGCACTCTTTTGCTGTTTTATTTATGCACTCCGTTTCTTCGAAATTCTATTATAAATCATTATGCCTGATCATTCCCCACTAAAATTTTGAAAAACGTAGACTGTTACTCAGTTTATTTAGCAAATGCTTCAAACGCTTTGGATTAGGGTTTCCAGATTAGGTTTCAATTTTTAGCAATCGTTTACTGTTTTATACACTCCGTTTCTTCGAAATTCTATTCTAAATCATGAAGCCTAATCATTCCCCACAAAAATTTCTTAAAATGTCGCATATTATTCGGTTTTTATAGCACGTACTTCAAACCTTCCAGATTAGGGTTTTCAAATTATGGTTTCAATTTTAAACACTCTTTTACTATGTTAGACACTCCGTTTCTTTGACATTCTATTATAAATGATCGAGCCTGATCAATCCTGACAAAAATTTTGACAAATGTCGAAAGGTACTCGGATTTTTTTTGCACGTGCTTCAAACATCTCAGATTAGGGTTTCGATTATAAGCACTGTTTTGCTGTTTTATTTATGCACTCCGTTTCTTCGAAATTCTATTATAAATCATTATGCCTCATCATTCCCCACTAAAATTTTGAAAAACGTAGACTGTTACTCAGTTTATTTAGCAAATGCTTCAAACGCTTTGGATTAGGGTTTCCAGATTAGGTTTCAATTTTTAGCAATCGTTTACTGTTTTATACACTCCGTTTCTTCGAAATTCTATTCTAAATCATGAAGCCTAATCATTCCCCACAAAAATTTCTTAAAATGTCGCATATTATTCGATTTTTATAGCACGTACTTCAAACCTTCCAGATTAGGGTTTTCAAATTATGGTTTCAATTTTAAGCACTCTTTACTATGTTAGACACTCCGTTTCTTTGACATTCTATTATAAATGATCGAGCCTGATCAATCCTGACAAAAATTTTGACAAATTTCGAGCGGTACTCGGATTTTTTTTGCACGTGCTTCAAACATCCCAGATTAGGGTTTCGATTATAAGCACTCTTTTGCTGTTTTATTTATGCACTCCGTTTCTTCGAAATTCTATTATAAATCATTATGCCTGATCATTCCCCACTAAAATTTTAAAAAACGTAGACTGTTACTCAGTTTATTTAGCAAATGCTTCAAACGCCCTGGATTAGGGTTTCCAGATTAGGGTTTCAATTTTAAGCAATCGTTTACTGTTTTATACACTCTGTTTCTTCGAAATTCTATTCTAAATCATGAAGCCTAATCATTCCCCACAAAAATTTCTTAAAATGTCGCATATTACTCGGTCTTTATAGCACGTACTTCAAACCTTCCAAATTAGGGTTTTCAAATTATGGTTTCAATTTTAAGCACTCTTTTACTATTTTATACACTCCGTTTCTTTGACATTCTATTATAAATGATCGAGCCTGATCAATCCTGACAAAAATTTTGACAAATTTCGAGCGGTACTCGGATTTTTTTTGCACGTGCTTCAAACATCCCAGATTAGGGTTTCGATTATAAGCACTCTTTTGCTGTTTTATTTATGCACTTCGTTTCTTCGAAATTCTATTATAAATCATTATGCCTGATCATTCCCCACTAAAATTTTGAAATACGTAGACTGTTACTCAGTTTATTTAGCACATGCTTCAAACGCCCTGGATTAGGGTTTCCAGATTTGGGTTTCAATTTTAAGCAATCGTTTATTGTTTTATACACTCCGTTTCTTCGAAATTCTATTCTAAATCACGAAGCCTAATCATTCCCGACAAAAATTTCTTAAAATGTTGCATATTACTCGGTTTTTATAGCACATACTTCAAACCTTCCAGATTAGGGTTTTCAAATTATGGTTTCAATTTTAAACACTCTTTTACTATGTTAGACACTCCGTTTCTTTGACATTCTATTATAAATGATCGAGCCTGATCAATCCTGACAAAAATTTTGACAAATGTCGAGCGGTACTCGGATTTTTTTTGCACGTGCTTCAAACATCCCAGATTAGGGTTTCGATTATAAGCACTCTTTTGCTGTTTTATTTATGCACTCCGTTTCTTCGAAATTCTATTATAAATCATTATGCCTGATCATTCCCCACTAAAATTTTGAAAAACGTAGACTGTTACTCAGTTTATTTAGCAAATGCTTCAAACGCTTTGGATTAGGGTTTCCAGATTAGGTTTCAATTTTTAGCAATCGTTTACTGTTTTATACACTCCGTTTCTTCGAAATTCTATTCTAAATCATGAAGCCTAATCATTCCCCACAAAAATTTCTTAAAATGTCGCATATTATTCGGTTTTTATAGCACGTACTTCAAACCTTCCAGATTAGGGTTTTCAAATTATGGTTTCAATTTTAAACACTCTTTTACTATGTTAGACACTCCGTTTCTTTGACATTCTATTATAAATGATCGAGCCTGATCAATCCTGACAAAAATTTTGACAAATGTCGAAAGGTACTCGGATTTTTTTTGCACGTGCTTCAAACATCCCAGATTAGGGTTTCGATTATAAGCACTCTTTTGCTGTTTTATTTATGCACTCCGTTTCTTCGAAATTCTATTATAAATCATTATGCCTGATCATTCCCCACTAAAATTTTAAAAAACGTAGACTGTTACTCAGTTTATTTAGCAAATTCTTCAAACGCCCTGGATTAGGGTTTCCAGATTAGGGTTTCAATTTTAAGCAATCGTTTACTATTTTATACACTCCGTTTCTTCGAAATTCTATTCTAAATCATGAAGCCTAATCATTCCCCACAAAAATTTCTTAAAATGTCGCATATTACTCGGTCTTTATAGCACGTACTTCAAACCTTCCAAATTAGGGTTTTCAAATTATGGTTTCAATTTTAAGCACTCTTTTACTATTTTATACACTCCGTTTCTTTGACATTCTATTATAAATGATCGAGCCTGATCAATCCTGACAAAAATTTTGACAAATTTCGAGCGGTACTCGGATTTTTTTTGCACGTGCTTCAAACATCCCAGATTAGGGTTTCGATTATAAGCACTCTTTTGCTGTTTTATTTATGCACTCCGTTTCTTCGAAATTCTATTATAAATCATTATGCCTGATCATTCCCCACTAAAATTTTGAAAAACGTAGACTGTTACTCAGTTTATTTAGCAAATGCTTCAAACGCTTTGGATTAGGGTTTCCAGATTAGGTTTCAATTTTTAGCAATCGTTTACTGTTTTATACACTCCGTTTCTTCGAAATTCTATTCTAAATCATGAAGCCTAATCATTCCCCACAAAAATTTCTTAAAATGTCGCATATTATTCGGTTTTTATAGCACGTACTTCAAACCTTCCAGATTACGGTTTTCAAATTATGGTTTCAATTTTAAGCACCATTTACTATGTTAGACACTCCGTTTCTTTGACATTCTATTATAAATGATCGAGCCTGATCAATCCTAACAAAAATTTTGACAAATTTCGAGCGGTACTCGGATTTTTTTTGCACGTGCTTCAAACATCCCAGATTAGGGTTTCGATTATAAGCACTCTTTTGCTATTTTATTTATGCACTCCGTTTCTTCGAAATTCTATTATAAATCATTATGCCTGATCATTCCCCACTAAAATTTTAAAAAACGTAGACTGTTACTCAGTTTATTTAGCAAATTCTTCAAACGCCCTGGATTAGGGTTTCCAGATTAGGGTTTCAATTTTAAGCAATCGTTTACTGTTTTATACACCCCGTTTCTTCGAAATTCTATTCTAAATCACGAAGCCTAATCATTCCCCACAAAAATTTCTTAAAATGTCGCATATTACTCGGTTTTTATAGCACGTACTTCAAACCTTCCAGATTAGGGTTTTCAAATTATGGTTTCAATTTTAAACACTCTTTTACTATGTTAGACACTCCGTTTCTTTGACATTCTATTATAAATGATCGAGCCTGATCAATCCTGACAAAAATTTTGACAAATGTCGAAAGGTACTCGGATTTTTTTTGCACGTGCTTCAAACATCCCAGATTAGGGTTTCGATTATAAGCACTCTTTTGCTGTTTTATTTATGCACTCCGTTTCTTCGAAATTCTATTATAAATCATTATGCCTGATCATTCCCCACTAAAATTTTAAAAAACGTAGACTGTTACTCAGTTTATTTAGCAAATGCTTCAAACGCCCTGGATTAGGGTTTCCAGATTAGGGTTTCAATTTTAAGCAATCGTTTACTGTTTTATACACTCCGTTTCTTCGAAATTCTATTCTAAATCATGAAGCCTAATCATTCCCCACAAAAATTTCTTAAAATGTCGCATATTACTCGGTCTTTATATCACGTACTTCAAACCTTCCAGATTAGGGTTTTCAAATTATGGTTTCATTTTTAAGCACTCTTTTACTATGTTAGACACTCCGTTTCTTTGACATTCTAATATAAATGATCGAGCCTGATCAATCCTGACAAAAATTTTGACAAATTTCGAGCGGTACTCGGATTTTTTTTGCACGTGCTTCAAACATCCCAGATTAGGGTTTCGATTATAAGCACTCTTTTGCTGTTTTATTTATGCACTCCGTTTCTTCGAAATTCTATTAGAAATCATTATGCCTGATCATTCCCCACTAAAATTTCAAAAAACGTAGACTGTTACTCAGTTTATTTAGCAAATGCTTCAAACGCCCTGGATTAGGGTTTCCAGATTAGGGTTTCAATTTTAAGCAATCGTTTACTGTTTTATACACTCCGTTTCTTCGAAATTCTATTCTAAATCATGAAGCCAAATCATTCCCCACAAAAATTTCTTAAAATGTCGCATATTACTCGGTCTTTATGGCACGTACTTCAAACCTTCCAAATTAGGGTTTTCAAATTATGGTTTCAATTTTAAGCACTCTTTTACTATTTTATACACTCCGTTTCTTTGACATTCTATTATAAATGATCGAGCCTGATCAATCCTGACAAAAATTTTGACAAATTTCGAGCGGTACTCGGATTTTTTTTGCACGTGCTTCAAACATCCCAGATTAGGGTTTCGATTATAAGCACTCTTTTGCTGTTTTATTTATGCACTTCGTTTCTTCGAAATTCTATTATAAATCATTATGCCTGATCATTCCCAACTAAAATTTTGAAATACGTAGACTGTTACTCAGTTTATTTAGCACATGCTTCAAACGCCCTGGATTAGGGATTCCAGATTTGGGTTTCAATTTTAAGCAATCGTTTACTGTTTTATACACTCCGTTTCTTCGAAATTCTATTCTAAATCACGAAGCCTAATCATTCCCCACAAAAATTTCTTAAAATGTCGCATATTACTCGGTTTTTATAGCACGTACTTCAAACCTTCCAGATTAGGGTTTTCAAATTATGGTTTCAATTTTAAACACTCTTTTACTATGTTAGACACTCCGTTTCTTTGACATTCTATTATAAATGATCGAGCCTGATCAATCCTGACAAAAATTTTGACAAATGTCGAAAGGTACTCGGATTTTTTTTGCACGTGCTTCAAACATCCCAGATTAGGGTTTCGATTATAAGCACTCTTTTGCTGTTTTATTTATGCACTCCGTTTCTTCGAAATTCTATTATAAATCATTATGCCTGATCATTCCCCACTAAAATTTTAAAAAACGTAGACTGTTACTCAGTTTATTTAGCAAATGCTTCAAACGCCCTGGATTAGGGTTTCCAGATTAGGGTTTCAATTTTAAGCAATCGTTTACTGTTTTATACACTCCGTTTCTTCGAAATTCTATTCTAAATCATGAAGCCTAATCATTCCCCACAAAAATTTCTTAAAATGTCGCATATTACTCGGTCTTTATAGCACGTACTTTAAACCTTCCAAATTAGGGTTTTCAAATTATGGTTTCAATTTTAAGCACTCTTTTACTATTTTATACACTCCGTTTCTTTTACATTCTATTATAAATGATCGAGCCTGATCAATCCTGACAAAAATTTTGACAAATGTCGAGCGGTACTCGGATTTTTTTTGCACGTGCTTCAAACATCCCAGATTAGGGTTTCGATTATAAGCACTCTTTTGCTGTTTTATTTATGCACTCCGTTTCTTCGAAATTCTATTATAAATCATTATGCCTGATCATTCCCCACTAAAATTTTAAAAAACGTAGACTGTTACTCAGTTTATTTAGCAAATTCTTCAAACGCCCTGGATTAGGGTTTCCAGATTAGGGTTTCAATTTTAAGCAATCGTTTACTGTTTTATACACTCCGTTTCTTCGAAATTCTATTCTAAATCATGAAGCCTAATCATTCCCCACAAAAATTTCTTAAAATGTCGCATATTACTCGGTCTTTATGGCACGTACTTCAAACCTTCCAAATTAGGGTTTTCAAATTATGGTTTCAATTTTAAGCACTCTTTTACTATTTTATACACTCCGTTTCTTTGACATTCTATTATAAATGATCGAGCCTGATCAATCCTGACAAAAATTTTGACAAATTTCGAGCGGTACTCGGATTTTTTTTGCACGTGCTTCAAACGTCCCAGATTAGGGTTTCGATTATAAGCACTCTTTTGCTGTTTTATTTATGCACTTCGTTTCTTCGAAATTCTATTATAAATCATTATGCCTGATCATTCCCAACTAAAATTTTGAAATACGTAGACTGTTACTCAGTTTATTTAGCACATGCTTCAAACGCCCTGGATTAGGGATTCCAGATTTGGGTTTCAATTTTAAGCAATCGTTTACCGTTTTATACACTCCGTTTCTTCGAAATTCTATTCTAAATCACGAAGCCTAATCATTCCCCACAAAAATTTCTTAAAATGTCGCATATTACTCGGTTTTTATAGCACGTACTTCAAACCTTCCAGATTAGGGTTTTCAAATTATGGTTTCAATTTTAAACACTCTTTTACTATGTTAGACACTCCGTTTCTTTGACATTCTATTATAAATGATCGAGCCTGATCAATCCTGACAAAAATTTTGACAAATGTCGAAAGGTACCCGGATTTTTTTTGCACGTGCTTCAAACATCCCAGATTAGGGTTTCGATTATAAGCACTCTTTTGCTGTTTTATTTATGCACTCCGTTTCTTCGAAATTCTATTATAAATCATTATGCCTGATCATTCCCCACTAAAATTTTAAAAAACGTAGACTGTTACTCAGTTTATTTAGCAAATGCTTCAAACGCCCTGGATTAGGGTTTCCAGATTAGGGTTTCAATTTTAAGCAATCGTTTACTGTTTTATACACTCCGTTTCTTCGAAATTCTATTCTAAATCATGAAGCCTAATCATTCCCCACAAAAATTTCTTAAAATGTCGCATATTACTCGGTCTTTATAGCACGTACTTTAAACCTTCCAAATTAGGGTTTTCAAATTATGGTTTCAATTTTAAGCACTCTTTTACTATTTTATACACTCCGTTTCTTTTACATTCTATTATAAATGATCGAGCCTGATCAATCCTGACAAAAATTTTGACAAATGTCGAGCGGTACTCGGATTTTTTTTGCACGTGCTTCAAACATCCCAGATTAGGGTTTCGATTATAAGCACTCTTTTGCTGTTTTATTTATGCACTCCGTTTCTTCGAAATTCTATTATAAATCATTATGCCTGATCATTCCCCACTAAAATTTTAAAAAACGTAGACTGTTACTCAGTTTATTTAGCAAATTCTTCAAACGCCCTGGATTAGGGTTTCCAGATTAGGGTTTCAATTTTAAGCAATCGTTTACTGTTTTATACACTCCGTTTCTTCGAAATTCTATTCTAAATCATGAAGCCAAATCATTCCCCACAAAAATTTCTTAAAATGTCGCATATTACTCGGTCTTTATGGCACGTACTTCAAACCTTCCAAATTAGGGTTTTCAAATTATGGTTTCAATTTTAAGCACTCTTTTACTATTTTATACACTCCGTTTCTTTGACATTCTATTATAAATGATCGAGCCTGATCAATCCTGACAAAAATTTTGACAAATTTCGAGCGGTACTCGGATTTTTTTTGCACGTGCTTCAAACATCCCAGATTAGGGTTTCGATTATAAGCACTCTTTTGCTGTTTTATTTATGCACTTCGTTTCTTCGAAATTCTATTATAAATCATTATGCCTGATCATTCCCAACTAAAATTTTGAAATACGTAGACTGTTACTCAGTTTATTTAGCACATGCTTCAAACGCCCTGGATTAGGGATTCCAGATTTGGGTTTCAATTTTAAGCAATCGTTTACTGTTTTATACACTCCGTTTCTTCGAAATTCTATTCTAAATCACGAAGCCTAATCATTCCCCACAAAAATTTCTTAAAATGTCGCATATTACTCGGTTTTTATAGCACGTACTTCAAACCTTCCAGATTAGGGTTTTCAAATTATGGTTTCAATTTTAAACACTCTTTTACTATGTTAGACACTCCGTTTCTTTGACATTCTATTATAAATGATCGAGCCTGATCAATCCTGACAAAAATTTTGACAAATGTCGAAAGGTACTCGGATTTTTTTTGCACGTGCTTCAAACATCCCAGATTAGGGTTTCGATTATAAGCACTCTTTTGCTGTTTTATTTATGCACTCCGTTTCTTCGAAATTCTATTATAAATCATTATGCCTGATCATTCCCCACTAAAATTTTAAAAAACGTAGACTGTTACTCAGTTTATTTAGCAAATGCTTCAAACGCCCTGGATTAGGGTTTCCAGATTAGGGTTTCAATTTTAAGCAATCGTTTACTGTTTTATACACTCTGTTTCTTCGAAATTCTATTCTAAATCATGAAGCCTAATCATTCCCCACAAAAATTTCTTAAAATGTCGCATATTACTCGGTCTTTATAGCACGTACTTTAAACCTTCCAAATTAGGGTTTTCAAATTATGGTTTCAATTTTAAGCACTCTTTTACTATTTTATACACTCCGTTTCTTTTACATTCTATTATAAATGATCGAGCCTGATCAATCCTGACAAAAATTTTGACAAATGTCGAGCGGTACTCGGATTTTTTTTGCACGTGCTTCAAACATCCCAGATTAGGGTTTCGATTATAAGCACTCTTATGCTGTTTTATTTATGCACTCCGTTTCTTCGAAATTCTATTATAAATCATTATGCCTGATCATTCCCCACTAAAATTTTAAAAAACGTAGACTGTTACTCAGTTTATTTAGCAAATTCTTCAAACGCCCTGGATTAGGGTTTCCAGATTAGGGTTTCAATTTTAAGCAATCGTTTACTGTTTTATACACTCCGTTTCTTCGAAATTCTATTCTAAATCATGAAGCCTAATCATTCCCCACAAAAATTTCTTAAAATGTCGCATATTACTCGGTTTTTATAGCACGTACTTCAAACCTTCCAGATTAGGGTTTTCAAATTATGGTTTCAATTTTAAGCACTCTTTTACTATGTTAGACACTCCGTTTCTTTGACATTCTATTATAAATGATCGAGCCTGATCAATCCTGACAAAAATTTTGACAAATGTCGAGCGGTACTCGGATTTTTTTTGCACGTGCTTCAAACATCCCAGATTAGGGTTTCGATTATAAGCACTCTTTTGCTGTTTTATTTATGCACTTCGTTTCTTCGAAATTCTATTATACATCATTATGCCTGATCATTCCCCACTAAAATTTTGAAATACGTAGACTGTTACTCAGTTTATTTAGCACATGCTTCAAACGCCCTGGATTAGGGATTCCAGATTTGGGTTTCAATTTTAAGCAATCGTTTACTGTTTTATACACTCCGTTTCTTCGAAATTCTATTCTAAATCACGAAGCCTAATCATTCCCGACAAAAATTTCTTAAAATGTCGCATATTACTCGGTTTTTATAGCACGTACTTCAAACCTTCCAGATTAGGGTTTTCAAATTATTGTTTCAATTTTAAACACTCTTTTACTATGTTAAACACTCCGTTTCTGTGACATTCTATTATAAATGATCGAGCCTGATCAATCCTGACAAAAATTTTGACAAATTTCGAGCGGTACTCGGATTTTTTTTGCACGTGCTTCAAACATCCCAGATTAGGGTTTCGATTATAAGCACTCTTTTGCTGTTTTATTTATGCACTCCGTTTCTTCGAAATTCTATTATAAATCATTATGCCTGATCATTCCCCACTAAAATTTTGAAAAACGTAGACTGTTACTCAGTTTATTTAGCAAATGCTTCAAACGCTTTGGATTAGGGTTTCCAGATTAGGTTTCAATTTTTAGCAATCGTTTACTGTTTTATACACTCCGTTTCTTCGAAATTCTATTCTAAATCATGAAGCCTAATCATTCCCCACAAAAATTTCTTAAAATGTCGCATATTATTCGGTTTTTATAGCACGTACTTCAAACCTTCCAGATTACGGTTTTCAAATTATGGTTTCAATTTTAAGCACCATTTACTATGTTAGACACTCCGTTTCTTTGACATTCTATTATAAATGATCGAGCCTGATCAATCCTAACAAAAATTTTGACAAATTTCGAGCGGTACTCGGATTTTTTTTGCACGTGCTTCAAACATCCCAGATTAGGGTTTCGATTATAAGCACTCTTTTGCTATTTTATTTATGCACTCCGTTTCTTCGAAATTCTATTATAAATCATTATGCCTGATCATTCCCCACTAAAATTTTAAAAAACGTAGACTGTTACTCAGTTTATTTAGCAAATTCTTCAAACGCCCTGGATTAGGGTTTCCAGATTAGGGTTTCAATTTTAAGCAATCGTTTACTGTTTTATACACCCCGTTTCTTCGAAATTCTATTCTAAATCACGAAGCCTAATCATTCCCCACAAAAATTTCTTAAAATGTCGCATATTACTCGGTTTTTATAGCACGTACTTCAAACCTTCAAGATTAGGGTTTTCAAATTATGGTTTCAATTTTAAACACTCTTTTACTATGTTAAACACTCCGTTTCTGTGACATTCTATTATAAATGATCGAGCCTGATCAATCCTGACAAAAATTTTGACAAATGTCGAAAGGTACTCGGATTTTTTTTGCACGTGCTTCAAACATCTCAGATTAGGGTTTCGATTATAAGCACTCTTTTGCTGTTTTATTTATGCACTCCGTTTCTTCGAAATTTTATTATAAATCATTATGCCTGATCATTCCCCACTAAAATTTTGAAAAACGTAGACTGTTACTCAGTTTATTTAGCAAATGCTTCAAACGCTTTGGATTAGGGTTTCCAGATTAGGTTTCAATTTTTAGCAATCGTTTACTGTTTTATACACTCCGTTTCTTCGAAATTCTATTCTAAATCATGAAGCCTAATCATTCCCCACAAAAATTTCTTAAAATGTCGCATATTACTCGTTTTTTATATCACGTACTTCAAACCTTCCAGATTAGGGTTTTCAAATTATGGTTTCATTTTTAAGCACTCTTTTACTATGTTAGACACTCCGTTTCTTTGACATTCTAATATAAATGATCGAGCCTGATCAATCCTGACAAAAATTTTGACAAATTTCGAGCGGTACTCGGATTTTTTTTTTACGTGCTTCAAACATCCCAGATTAGGGTTTCGATTATAAGCACTCTTTTGCTGTTTTATTTATGCACTCCGTTTCTTCGAAATTCTATTAGAAATCATTATGCCTGATCATTCCCCACTAAAATTTCAAAAAACGTAGACTGTTACTCAGTTTATTTAGCAAATGCTTCAAACGCCCTGGATTAGGGTTTCCAGATTAGAGTTTCAATTTTAAGCAATCGTTTACTGTTTTATACACTCCGTTTCTTCGAAATTCTATTCTAAATCATGAAGCCAAATCATTCCCCACAAAAATTTCTTAAAATGTCGCATATTACTCGGTCTTTATGGCACGTACTTCAAACCTTCCAAATTAGGGTTTTCAAATTATGGTTTCAATTTTAAGCACTCTTTTACTATTTTATACACTCCGTTTCTTTGACATTCTATTATAAATGATCGAGCCTGATCAATCCTGACAAAAATTTTGACAAATTTCGAGCGGTACTCGGATTTTTTTTGCACGTGCTTCAAACATCCCAGATTAGGGTTTCGATTATAAGCACTCTTTTGCTGTTTTATTTATGCACTTCGTTTCTTCGAAATTCTATTATAAATCATTATGCCTGATCATTCCCAACTAAAATTTTGAAATACGTAGACTGTTACTCAGTTTATTTAGCACATGCTTCAAACGCCCTGGATTAGGGATTCCAGATTTGGGTTTCAATTTTAAGCAATCGTTTACTGTTTTATACACTCCGTTTCTTCGAAATTCTATTCTAAATCACGAAGCCTAATCATTCCCCACAAAAATTTCTTAAAATGTCGCATATTACTCGGTTTTTATAGCACGTACTTCAAACCTTCCAGATTAGGGTTTTCAAATTATGGTTTCAATTTTAAACACTCTTTTACTATGTTAGACACTCCGTTTCTTTGACATTCTATTATAAATGATCGAGCCTGATCAATCCTGACAAAAATTTTGACAAATGTCGAAAGGTACTCGGATTTTTTTTGCACGTGCTTCAAACATCCCAGATTAGGGTTTCGATTATAAGCACTCTTTTGCTGTTTTATTTATGCACTCCGTTTCTTCGAAATTCTATTATAAATCATTATGCCTGATCATTCCCCACTAAAATTTTAAAAAACGTAGACTGTTACTCAGTTTATTTAGCAAATGCTTCAAACGCCCTGGATTAGGGTTTCCAGATTAGGGTTTCAATTTTAAGCAATCGTTTACTGTTTTATACACTCCGTTTCTTCGAAATTCTATTCTAAATCATGAAGCCTAATCATTCCCCACAAAAATTTCTTAAAATGTCGCATATTACTCGGTCTTTATAGCACGTACTTTAAACCTTCCAAATTAGGGTTTTCAAATTATGGTTTCAATTTTAAGCACTCTTTTACTATTTTATACACTCCGTTTCTTTTACATTCTATTATAAATGATCGAGCCTGATCAATCCTGACAAAAATTTTGACAAATGTCGAGCGGTACTCGGATTTTTTTTGCACGTGCTTCAAACATCCCAGATTAGGGTTTCGATTATAAGCACTCTTTTGCTGTTTTATTTATGCACTCCGTTTCTTCGAAATTCTATTATAAATCATTATGCCTGATCATTCCCCACTAAAATTTTAAAAAACGTAGACTGTTACTCAGTTTATTTAGCAAATTCTTCAAACGCCCTGGATTAGGGTTTCCAGATTAGGGTTTCAATTTTAAGCAATCGTTTACTGTTTTATACACTCCGTTTCTTCGAAATTCTATTCTAAATCATGAAGCCTAATCATTCCCCACAAAAATTTCTTAAAATGTCGCATATTACTCGGTTTTTATAGCACGTACTTCAAACCTTCCAGATTAGGGTTTTCAAATTATGGTTTCAATTTTAAGCACTCTTTTACTATGTTAGACACTCCGTTTCTTTGACATTCTATTATAAATGATCGAGCCTGATCAATCCTGACAAAAATTTTGACAACTGTCGAGCGGTACTCGGATTTTTTTTGCACGTGCTTCAAACATCCCAGATTAGGGTTTCGATTATAAGCACTCTTTTGCTGTTTTATTTATGCACTTCGTTTCTTCGAAATTCTATTATACATCATTATGCCTGATCATTCCCCACTAAAATTTTGAAATACGTAGACTGTTACTCAGTTTATTTAGCACATGCTTCAAACGCCCTGGATTAGGGATTCCAGATTTGGGTTTCAATTTTAAGCAATCGTTTACTGTTTTATACACTCCGTTTCTTCGAAATTCTATTCTAAATCACGAAGCCTAATCATTCCCGACAAAAATTTCTTAAAATGTCGCATATTACTCGGTTTTTATAGCACGTACTTCAAACCTTCCAGATTAGGGTTTTCAAATTATTGTTTCAATTTTAAACACTCTTTTACTATGTTAGACACTCCGTTTCTTTGACATTCTATTATAAATGATCGAGCCTGATCAATCCTGACAAAAATTTTGACAAATGTCGAAAGGTACTCGGATTTTTTTTACACGTGCTTCAAACATCTCAGATTAGGGTTTCGATTATAAGCACTCTTTTGCTGTTTTATTTATGCACTCCGTTTCTTCGAAATTCTATTATAAATCATTATGCCTGATCATTCCCCACTAAAATTTTGAAAAACGTAGACTGTTACTCAGTTTATTTAGCAAATGCTTCAAACGCTTTGGATTAGGGTTTCCAGATTAGGTTTCAATTTTTAGCAATCGTTTACTGTTTTATACACTCCGTTTCTTAGAAATTCTATTCTAAATCATGAAGCCTAATCATTCCCCACAAAAATTTCTTAAAATGTCGCATATTATTCGATTTTTATAGCACGTACTTCAAACCTTCCAGATTAGGGTTTTCAAATTATGGTTTCAATTTTAAGCACTCTTTACTATGTTAGACACTCCGTTTCTTTGACATTCTATTATAAATGATCGAGCCTGATCAATCCTGACAAAAATTTTGACAAATTTCGAGCGGTACTCGGATTTTTTTTGCACGTGCTTCAAACATCCCAGATTAGGGTTTCGATTATAAGCACTCTTTTGCTGTTTTATTTATGCACTCCGTTTCTTCGAAATTCTATTATAAATCATTATGCCTGATCATTCCCCACTAAAATTTTAAAAAACGTAGACTGTTACTCAGTTTATTTAGCAAATGCTTCAAACGCCCTGGATTAGGGTTTCCAGATTAGGGTTTCAATTTTAAGCAATCGTTTACTGTTTTATACACTCTGTTTCTTCGAAATTTTATTCTAAATCATGAAGCCTAATCATTCCCCACAAAAATTTCTTAAAATGTCGCATATTACTCGGTCTTTATAGCACGTACTTCAAACCTTCCAAATTAGGGTTTTCAAATTATGGTTTCAATTTTAAGCACTCTTTTACTATTTTATACACTCCGTTTCTTTGACATTCTATTATAAATGATCGAGCCTGATCAATCCTGACAAAAATTTTGACAAATTTCGAGCGGTACTCGGATTTTTTTTGCACGTGCTTCAAACATCCCAGATTAGGGTTTCGATTATAAGCACTCTTTTGCTGTTTTATTTATGCACTTCGTTTCTTCGAAATTCTATTATAAATCATTATGCCTGATCATTCCCCACTAAAATTTTGAAATACGTAGACTGTTACTCAGTTTATTTAGCACATGCTTCAAACGCCCTGGATTAGGGTTTCCAGATTTGGGTTTCAATTTTAAGCAATCGTTTACTGTTTTATACACTCCGTTTCTTCGAAATTCTATTCTAAATCACGAAGCCTAATCATTCCCCACAAAAATTTCTTAAAATGTCGCATATTACTCGGTTTTTATAGCACGTACTTCAAACCTTCCAGATTAGGGTTTTCAAATTATGGTTTCAATTTTAAACACTCTTTTACTATGTTAGACACTCCGTTTCTTTGACATTCTATTATAAATGATCGAGCCTGATCAATCCTGACAAAAATTTTGACAAATGTCGAAAGGTACTCGGATTTTTTTTGCACGTGCTTCAAACATCTCAGATTAGGGTTTCGATTATAAGCACTCTTTTGCTGTTTTATTTATGCACTCCGTTTCTTCGAAATTCTATTATAAATCATTATGCCTGATCATTCCCCACTAAAATTTTAAAAAACGTAGACTGTTACTCAGTTTATTTAGCAAATTCTTCAAACGCCCTGGATTAGGGTTTCCAGATTAGGGTTTCAATTTTAAGCAATCGTTTACTGTTTTATACACTCCGTTTCTTCGAAATTCTATTCTAAATCATGAAGCCTAATCATTCCCCACAAAAATTTCTTAAAATGTCGCATATTACTCGGTCTTTATAGCACGTACTTCAAACCTTCCAAATTAGGGTTTTCAAATTATGGTTTCAATTTTAAGCACTCTTTTACTATTTTATACACTCCGTTTCTTTGACATTCTATTATAAATGATCGAGCCTGATCAATCCTGACAAAAATTTTGACAAATTTCGAGCGGTACTCGGATTTTTTTTGCACGTGCTTCAAACATCCCAGATTAGGGTTTCGATTATAAGCACTCTTTTGCTGTTTTATTTATGCACTTCGTTTCTTCGAAATTCTATTATAAATCATTATGCCTGATCATTCCCCACTAAAATTTTGAAATACGTAGACTGTTACTCAGTTTATTTAGCACATGCTTCAAACGCCCTGGATTAGGGTTTCCAGATTTGGGTTTCAATTTTAAGCAATCGTTTACTGTTTTATACACTCCGTTTCTTCGAAATTCTATTCTAAATCACGAAGCCTAATCATTCCCCACAAAAATTTCTTAAAATGTCGCATATTACTCGGTCTTTATAGCACGTACTTCAAACCTTCCAAATTAGGGTTTTCAAATTATGGTTTCAATTTTAAGCACTCTTTTACTATTTTATACACTCCGTTTCTTTGACATTCTATTATAAATGATCGAGCCTGATCAATCCTGACAAAAATTTTGACAAATTTCGAGCGGTACTCGGATTTTTTTTGCACGTGCTTCAAACATCCCAGATTAGGGTTTCGATTATAAGCACTCTTTTGCTGTTTTATTTATGCACTTCGTTTCTTCGAAATTCTATTATAAATCATTATGCCTGATCATTCCCCACTAAAATTTTGAAATACGTAGACTGTTACTCAGTTTATTTAGCACATGCTTCAAACGCCCTGGATTAGGGTTTCCAGATTTGGGTTTCAATTTTAAGCAATCGTTTACTGTTTTATACACTCCGTTTCTTCGAAATTCTATTCTAAATCACGAAGCCTAATCATTCCCGACAAAAATTTCTTAAAATGTTGCATATTACTCGGTTTTTATAGCACGTACTTCAAACCTTCCAGATTAGGGTTTTCAAATTATGGTTTCAATTTTAAACACTCTTTTACTATGTTAGACACTCCGTTTCTTTGACATTCTATTATAAATGATCGAGCCTGATCAATCCTGACAAAAATTTTGACAAATGTCGAGCGGTACTCGGATTTTTTTTGCACGTGCTTCAAACATCCCAGATTAGGGTTTCGATTATAAGCACTCTTTTGCTGTTTTATTTATGCACTCCGTTTCTTCGAAATTCTATTATAAATCATTATGCCTGATCATTCCCCACTAAAATTTTAAAAAACGTAGACTGTTACTCAGTTTATTTAGCAAATTCTTCAAACGCCCTGGATTAGGGTTTCCAGATTAGGGTTTCAATTTTAAGCAATCGTTTACTATTTTATACACTCCGTTTCTTCGAAATTCTATTCTAAATCATGAAGCCTAATCATTCCCCACAAAAATTTCTTAAAATGTCGCATATTACTCGGTCTTTATAGCACGTACTTCAAACATTCCAAATTAGGGTTTTCAAATTATGGTTTCAATTTTAAGAACTCTTTTACTATTTTATACACTCCGTTTCTTTGACATTCTATTATAAATGATCGAGCCTGATCAATCCTGACAAAAATTTTGACAAATTTCGAGCGGTACTCGGATTTTTTTTGCACGTGCTTCAAACATCCCAGATTAGGGTTTCGATTATAAGCACTCTTTTGCTGTTTTATTTATGCACTCCGTTTCTTCGAAATTCTATTATAAATCATTATGCCTGATCATTCCCCACTAAAATTTTGAAAAACGTAGACTGTTACTCAGTTTATTTAGCAAATGCTTCAAACGCTTTGGATTAGGGTTTCCAGATTAGGTTTCAATTTTTAGCAATCGTTTACTGTTTTATACACTCCGTTTCTTCGAAATTCTATTCTAAATCATGAAGCCTAATCATTCCCCACAAAAATTTCTTAAAATGTCGCATATTATTCGGTTTTTATAGCACGTACTTCAAACCTTCCAGATTACGGTTTTCAAATTATGGTTTCAATTTTAAGCACCATTTACTATGTTAGACACTCCGTTTCTTTGACATTCTATTATAAATGATCGAGCCTGATCAATCCTGACAAAAATTTTGACAAATTTCGAGCGGTACTCGGATTTTTTTTGCACGTGCTTCAAACATCCCAGATTAGGGTTTCGATTATAAGCACTCTTTTGCTATTTTATTTATGCACTCCGTTTCTTCGAAATTCTATTATAAATCATTATGCCTGATCATTCCCCACTAAAATTTTAAAAAACGTAGACTGTTACTCAGTTTATTTAGCAAATTCTTCAAACGCCCTGGATTAGGGTTTCCAGATTAGGGTTTCAATTTTAAGCAATCGTTTACTGTTTTATACACTCCGTTTCTTCGAAATTCTATTCTAAATCATGAAGCCTAATCATTCCCCACAAAAATTTCTTAAAATGTCGCATATTACTCGGTCTTTATAGCACGTACTTCAAACCTTCCAAATTAGGGTTTTCAAATTATGGTTTCAATTTTAAGCACTCTTTTACTATTTTATACACTCCGTTTCTTTGACATTCTATTATAAATGATCGAGCCTGATCAATCCTGACAAAAATTTTGACAAATTTCGAGCGGTACTCGGATTTTTTTTGCACGTGCTTCGAACATCCCAGATTAGGGTTTCGATTATAAGCACTCTTTTGCTGTTTTATTTATGCACTTCGTTTCTTCGAAATTCTATTATAAATCATTATGCCTGATCATTCCCCACTAAAATTTTGAAATACGTAGACTGTTACTCAGTTTATTTAGCACATGCTTCAAACGCCCTGGATTAGGGTTTCCAGATTTGGGTTTCAATTTTAAGCAATCGTTTACTGTTTTATACACTCCGTTTCTTCGAAATTCTATTCTAAATCACGAAGCCTAATCATTCCCGACAAAAATTTCTTAAAATGTCGCATATTACTCGGTTTTTATAGCACGTACTTCAAACCTTCCAGATTAGGGTTTTCAAATTATGGTTTCAATTTTAAACACTCTTTTACTATGTTAGACACTCCGTTTCTTTGACATTCTATTATAAGTGATCGAGCCTGATCAATCCTGACAAAAATTTTGACAAATGTCGAGCGGTACTCGGATTTTTTTTGCACGTGCTTCAAACATCCCAGATTAGGGTTTCGATTATAAGCACTCTTTTGCTGTTTTATTTATGCACTCCGTTTCTTCGAAATTCTATTATAAATCATTATGCCTGATCATTCCCCACTAAAATTTTAAAAAACGTAGACTGTTACTCAGTTTATTTAGCAAATTCTTCAAACGCCCTGGATTAGGGTTTCCAGATTAGGGTTTCAATTTTAAGCAATCGTTTACTGTTTTATACACTCCGTTTCTTCGAAATTCTATTCTAAATCATGAAGCCTAATCATTCCCCACAAAAATTTCTTAAAATGTCGCATATTACTCGGTCTTTATAGCACGTACTTCAAACCTTTCAAATTAGGGTTTTTAAATTATGGTTTCAATTTTAAGCACTCTTTTACTATTTTATACACTCCGTTTCTTTGACATTCTATTATAAATGATCGAGCCTGATCAATCCTGACAAAAATTTTGACAAATTTCGAGCGGTACTCGGATTTTTTTTGCACGTGCTTCAAACATCCCAGATTAGGGTTTCGATTATAAGCACTCTTTTGCTGTTTTATTTATGCACTTCGTTTCTTCGAACTTCTATTATACATCATTATGCCTGATCATTCCCCACTAAAATTTTGAAATACGTAGACTGTTACTCAGTTTATTTAGCACATGCTTCAAACGCCCTGGATTAGGGATTCCAGATTTGGGTTTCAATTTTAAGCAATCGTTTACTGTTTTATACACTCCGTTTCTTCGAAATTCTATTCTAAATCACGAAGCCCAATCATTCCCCACAAAAATTTCTTAAAATGTCGCATATTACTCGGTTTTTATAGCACGTACTTCAAACCTTCCAGATTAGGGTTTTCAAATTATGGTTTCAATTTTAAACACTCTTTTACTATGTTAGACACTCCGTTTCTTTGACATTCTATTATAAATGATCGAGCCTGATCAATCCTGACAAAAATTTTGACAAATGTCGAGCGGTACTCGGATTTTTTTTGCACGTGCTTCAAACATCCCAGATTAGGGTTTCGATTATAAGCACTCTTTTGCTGTTTTATTTATGCACTCCGTTTCTTCGAAATTCTATTATAAATCATTATGCCTGATCATTCCCCACTAAAATTTTAAAAAACGTAGACTGTTACTCAGTTTATTTAGCAAATTCTTCAAACGCCCTGGATTAGGGTTTCCAGATTAGGGTTTCAATTTTAAGCAATCGTTTACTATTTTATACACTCCGTTTCTTCGAAATTCTATTCTAAATCATGAAGCCTAATCATTCCCCACAAAAATTTCTTAAAATGTCGCATATTACTCGGTCTTTATAGCACGTACTTCAAACCTTCCAAATTAGGGTTTTCAAATTATGGTTTCAATTTTAAGAACTCTTTTACTATTTTATACACTCCGTTTCTTTGACATTCTATTATAAATGATCGAGCCTGATCAATCTTGACAAAAATTTTGACAAATTTCGAGCGGTACTCGGATTTTTTTTGCACGTGCTTCAAACATCCCAGATTAGGGTTTCGATTATAAGCACTCTTTTGCTGTTTTATTTATGCACTCCGTTTCTTCGAAATTCTATTATAAATCATTATGCCTGATCATTCCCCACTAAAATTTTAAAAAACGTAGACTGTTACTCAGTTTATTTAGCAAATGCTTCAAACGCCCTGGATTAGGGTTTCCAGATTAGGGTTTCAATTTTAAGCAATCGTTTACTGTTTTATACACTCCGTTTCTTCGAAATTCTATTCTAAATCATGAAGCCTAATCATTCCCCACAAAAATTACTTAAAATGTCGCATATTACTCGGTCTTTATAGCACGTACTTCAAACCTTCCAAATTAGGGTTTTCAAATTATGGTTTCAATTTTAAGCACTCTTTTACTATTTTATACACTCCGTTTCTTTGACATTCTATTATAAATGATCGAGCCTGATCAATCCTGACAAAAATTTTGACAAATTTCGAGCGGTACTCGGATTTTTTTTGCACGTGCTTCGAACATCCCAGATTAGGGTTTCGATTATAAGCACTCTTTTGCTGTTTTATTTATGCACTTCGTTTCTTCGAAATTCTATTATAAATCATTATGCCTGATCATTCCCCACTAATATTTTGAAATACGTAGACTGTTACTCAGTTTATTTAGCACATGCTTCAAACGCCCTGGATTAGGGTTTCCAGATTTGGGTTTCAATTTTAAGCAATCGTTTACTGTTTTATACACTCCGTTTCTTCGAAATTCTATTCTAAATCACGAAGCCTAATCATTCCCGACAAAAATTTCTTAAAATGTCGCATATTACTCGGTTTTTATAGCACGTACTTCAAACCTTCCAGATTAGGGTTTTCAAATTATGGTTTCAATTTTAAACACTCTTTTACTATGTTAGACACTCCGTTTCTTTGACATTCTATTATAAGTGATCGAGCCTGATCAATCCTGACAAAAATTTTGACAAATGTCGAGCGGTACTCGGATTTTTTTTGCACGTGCTTCAAACATCCCAGATTAGGGTTTCGATTATAAGCACTCTTTTGCTGTTTTATTTATGCACTCCGTTTCTTCGAAATTCTATTATAAATCATTATGCCTGATCATTCCCCACTAAAATTTTAAAAAACGTAGACTGTTACTCTGTTTATTTAGCAAATTCTTCAAACGCCCTGGATTAGGGTTTCACGATTAGGGTTTCAATTTTAAGCAATCGTTTACTGTTTTATACACTCCGTTTCTTCGAAATTCTATTCTAAATCATGAAGCCTAATCATTCCCCACAAAAATTTCTTAAAATGTCGCATATTACTCGGTCTTTATAGCACGTACTTCAAACCTTCCAAATTAGGGTTTTCAAATTATGGTTTCAATTTTAAGCACTCTTTTACTAGTTTATACACTCCGTTTCTTTGACATTCTATTATAAATGATCGAGCCTGATCAATCCTGACAAAAATTTTGACAAATTTCGAGCGGTACTCGGATTTTTTTTGCACGTGCTTCAAACATCCCAGATTAGGGTTTCGATTATAAGCACTCTTTTGCTGTTTTATTTATGCACTTCGTTTCTTCGAAATTCTATTATAAATCATTATGCCTGATCATTCCCCACTAAAATTTTGAAATACGTAGACTGTTACTCAGTTTATTTAGCACATGCTTCAAACGCCCTGGATTAGGGTTTCCAGATTTGGGTTTCAATTTTAAGCAATCGTTTACTGTTTTATACACTCCGTTTCTTCGAAATTCTATTCTAAATCACGAAGCCTAATCATTCCCGACAAAAATTTCTTAAAATGTTGCATATTACTCGGTTTTTATAGCACGTACTTCAAACCTTCCAGATTAGGGTTTTCAAATTATGGTTTCAATTTTAAACACTCTTTTACTATGTTAGACACTCCGTTTCTTTGACATTCTATTATAAATGATCGAGCCTGATCAATCCTGACAAAAATTTTGACAAATGTCGAGCGGTACTCGGATTTTTTTTGCACGTGCTTCAAACATCCCAGATTAGGGTTTCGATTATAAGCACTCTTTTGCTGTTTTATTTATGCACTCCGTTTCTTCGAAATTCTATTATAAATCATTATGCCTGATCATTCCCCACTAAAATTTTAAAAAACGTAGACTGTTACTCAGTTTATTCTTCAAACGCCCTGGATTAGGGTTTCCAGATTAGGGTTTCAATTTTAAGCAATCGTTTACTGTTTTATACACTCCGTTTCTTCGAAATTCTATTCTAAATCATGAAGCCTAATCATTCCCCACAAAAATTTCTTAAAATATCGCATATTACTCGGTCTTTATAGCACGTACTTCAAACCTTCCAAATTAGGGTTTTCAAATTATGGTTTCAATTTTAAGCACTCTTTTACTATTTTATACACTCCGTTTCTTTGACATTCTATTATAAATGATCGAGCCTGATCAATCCTGACAAAAATTTTGACAAATTTCGAGAGGTACTCGGATTTTTTTTGCACGTGCTTCAAACATCCCAGATTAGGGTTTCGATTATAAGCACTCTTTTGCTGTTTTATTTATGCACTTCGTTTCTTCGAAATTCTATTATAAATCATTATGCCTGATCATTCCCCACTAAAATTTTGAAATACGTAGACTGTTACTCAGTTTATTTAGCACATGCTTCAAACGCCCTGGATTAGGGTTTCCAGATTTGGGTTTCAATTTTAAGCAATCGTTTACTGTTTTATACATTCCGTTTCTTCGAAATTCTATTCTAAATCACGAAGCCTAATCATTCCCGACAAAAATTTCTTAAAATGTCGCATATTACTCGGTTTTTATAGCACGTACTTCAAACCTTCCAGATTAGGGTTTTCAAATTATGGTTTCAATTTTAAACACTCTTTTACTATGTTAGACACTCCGTTTCTTTGACATTCTATTATAAATGATCGAGCCTGATCAATCCCCACAAAAATTTTGACAAATGTCGAGCGGTACTCGGATTTTTTTTGCACGTGCTTCAAACATCCCAGATTAGGGTTTCGATTATAAGCACTCTTTTGCTGTTTTATTTATGCACTCCGTTTCTTCGAAATTCTATTATAAATCATTATGCCTGATCATTCCCCACTAAAATTTTTAAAAACGTAGACTGTTACTCAGTTTATTTAGCAAATGCTTCAAACGATTTGGATTAGGGTTTCTAGATTAGGTTTCAATTTTTAGCAATCGTTTACTGTTTTATACACTCCGTTTCTTCGAAATTCTATTCTAAATCATGAAGCCTAATCATTCCCCACAAAAATTTCTTAAAATGTCGCATATTATTCGGTTTTTATAGCACGTACTTCAAACCTTCCAGATTAGGGTTTTCAAATTATGGTTTCAATTTTAAGCACCATTTACTATGTTAGACACTCCGTTTCTTTGACATTCTATTATAAATGATCGAGCCTGATCAATCCTGACAAAAATTTTGACAAATTTCGAGCGGTACTCGGATTTTTTTTGCACGTGCTTCAAACATCCCAGATTAGGGTTTCGATTATAAGCACTCTTTTGCTGTTTTATTTATGCACTCCGTTTCTTCGAAATTCTATTATAAATCATTATGCCTGATCATTCCCCACTAAAATTTTAAAAAACGTAGACTGTTACTCAGTTTATTTAGCAAATGCTTCAAACGCCCTGGATTAGGGTTTCCAGATTAGGGTTTCAATTTTAAGCAATCGTTTACTGTTTTATACACTCCGTTTCTTCGAAATTCTATTCTAAATCATGAAGCCTAATCATTCCCCACAAAAATTACTTAAAATGTCGCATATTACTCGGTCTTTATAGCACGTACTTCAAACCTTCCAAATTAGGGTTTTCAAATTATGGTTTC
Organism: Cucurbita pepo subsp. pepo; assembly: GCF_057944985.1. NCBI lineage: Eukaryota > Viridiplantae > Streptophyta > Magnoliopsida > Cucurbitales > Cucurbitaceae > Cucurbita > Cucurbita pepo. Next base: position 7,217,845 of record NC_141814.1, on the reverse strand, counting down.
AATTTTAAGCACTCTTTTACTATTTTATACACTCCGTTTCTTTGACATTCTATTATAAATGATCGAGCCTGATCAATCCTGACAAAAATTTTGACAAATTTCGAGCGGTACTCGGATTTTTTTTGCACGTGCTTCAAACATCCCAGATTAGGCTTTCGATTATAAGCACTCTTTTGCTGTTTTATTTATGCACTTCGTTTCTTCGAAATTCTATTATACATCATTATGCCTGATCATTCCCCACTAAAATTTTGAAATACGTAGACTGTTACTCAGTTTATTTAGCACATGCTTCAAACGCCCTGGATTAGGGTTTCCAGATTTGGGTTTCAATTTTAAGCAATCGTTTACTGTTTTATACACTCCGTTTCTTCGAAAGTCTATTCTAAATCACGAAGCCTAATCATTCCCGACAAAAATTTCTTAAAATGTCGCATATTACTCGGTTTTTATAGCACGTACTTCAAACCTTCCAGATTAGGGTTTTCAAATTATGGTTTCAATTTTAAACACTCTTTTACTATGTTAGACACTCCGTTTCTTTGACATTCTATTATAAATGATCGAGCCTGATCAATCCTGACAAAAATTTTGACAAATGTCGAGCGGTACTCGGATTTTTTTTGCACGTGCTTCAAACATCCCAGATTAGGGTTTCGATTATAAGCACTCTTTTGCTGTTTTATTTATGCACTCCGTTTCTTCGAAATTCTATTATAAATCATTATGCCTGATCATTCCCCACTAAAATTTTAAAAAACGTAGACTGTTACTCAGTTTATTTAGCAAATTCTTCAAACGCCCTGGATTAGGGTTTCCAGATTAGGGTTTCAATTTTAAGCAATCGTTTACTGTTTTATACACTCTGTTTCTTCGAAATTTTATTCTAAATCATGAAGCCTAATCATTCCCCACAAAAATTTCTTAAAATGTCGCATATTACTCGGTCTTTATAGCACGTACTTCAAACCTTCCAAATTAGGGTTTTCAAATTATGGTTTCAATTTTAAGCACTCTTTTACTATTTTATACACTCCGTTTCTTTGACATTCTATTATAAATGATCGAGCCTGATCAATCCTGACAAAAATTTTGACAAATTTCGAGCGGTACTCGGATTTTTTTTGCACGTGCTTCAAACATCCCAGATTAGGGTTTCGATTATAAGCACTCTTTTGCTGTTTTATTTATGCACTTCGTTTCTTCGAAATTCTATTATAAATCATTATGCCTGATCATTACCCACTAAAATTTTGAAATACGTAGACTGTTACTCAGTTTATTTAGCACATGCTTCAAACGCCCTGGATTAGGGTTTCCAGATTTGGGTTTCAATTTTAAGCAATCGTTTACTGTTTTATACACTCCGTTTCTTCGAAATTCTATTCTAAATCACGAAGCCTAATCATTCCCCACAAAAATTTCATAAAATGTCGCATATTACTCGGTTTTTATAGCACGTACTTCAAACCTTCCAGATTAGGGTTTTCAAATTATGGTTTCAATTTTAAACACTCTTTTACTATGTTAGACACTCCGTTTCTTTGACATTCTATTATAAATGATCGAGCCTGATCAATCCTGACAAAAATTTTGACAAATGTCGAGCGGTACTCGGATTTTTTTTGCACGTGCTTCAAACATCCCAGATTAGGGTTTCGATTATAAGCACTCTTTTGCTAATTTATTTATGCACTCCGTTTCTTCGAAATTCTATTATAAATCATTATGCCTGATCATTCCCCACTAAAATTTTAAAAAACGTAGACTGTTACTCAGTTTATTTAGCAAATTCTTCAAACGCCCTGGATTAGGGTTTCCAGATTAGGGTTTCAATTTTAAGCAATCGTTTACTGTTTTATACACTCCGTTTCTTCGAAATTCTATTCTAAATCATGAAGCCTAATCATTCCCCACAAAAATTTCTTAAAATGTCGCATATTACTCGGTCTTTATAGCACGTACTTCAAACCTTCCAAATTAGGGTTTTCAAATTATGGTTTCAATTTTAAGCACTCTTTTACTATTTTATACACTCCGTTTCTTTGACATTCTATTATAAATGATCGAGCCTGATCAATCCTGACAAAAATTTTGACAAATTTCGAGCGGTACTCGGATTTTTTTTGCACGTGCTTCAAACATCCCAGATTAGGGTTTCGATTATAAGCACTCTTTTGCTGTTTTATTTATGCACTTCGTTTCTTCAAAATTCTATTATAAATCATTATGCCTGATCATTCCCCACTAAAATTTTGAAAAACGTAGACTGTTACTCAGTTTATTTAGCACATGCTTCAAACGCCCTGGATTAGGGTTTCCAGATTAGGGTTTCAATTTTAAGCAATCGTTTACTGTTTTATACACTCCGTTTCTTCGAAATTCTATTCTAAATCATGAAGCCTAATCATTCCCCACAAAAATTTCTTAAAATGTCGCATATTAGTCGGTCTTTATAGCACGTACTTCAAACCTTCCAAATTAGGGTTTTCAAATTATGGTTTCAATTTTAAGCACTCTTTTACTATTTTATACACTCCGTTTCTTTGACATTCTATTATAAATGATCGAGCCTGATCAATCCTGACAAACATTTTGACAAATTTCGAGCGGTACTCGGATTTTTTTTGCACGTGCTTCAAACATCCCAGATTAGGGTTTCGATTATAAGCACTCTTTTGCTGTTTTATTTATGCACTTCGTTTCTTCGAAATTCTATTATAAATCATTATGCCTGATCATTCCCCACTAAAATTTTGAAATACGTAGACTGTTACTCAGTTTATTTAGCACATGCTTCAAACGCCCTGGATTAGGGTTTCCAGATTTGGGTTTCAATTTTAAGCAATCGTTTACTGTTTTATACACTCCGTTTCTTCGAAATTCTATTCTAAATCATGAAGCCTAATCATTCCCGACAAAAATTTCTTAAAATGTTGCATATTACTCGGTTTTTATAGCACGTACTTCAAACCTTCCAGATTAGGGTTTTCAAATTATGGTTTCAATTTTAAACACTCTTTTACTATGTTAGACACTCCGTTTCTTTGACATTCTATTATAAATGATCGAGCCTGATCAATCCTGACAAAAATTTTGACAAATGTCGAGCGGTACTCGGATTTTTTTTGCACGTGCTTCAAACATGCCAGATTAGGGTTTCGATTATAAGCACTCTTTTGCTGTTTTATTTATGCACTCCGTTTCTTCGAAATTCTATTATAAATCATTATGCCTGATCATTCCCCACTAAAATTTTAAAAAACGTAGACTGTTACTCAGTTTATTTAGCACATGCTTCAAACGCCCTGGATTAGGGTTTCCAGATTTGGGTTTCAATTTTAAGCAATCGTTTACTGTTTTATACACTCCGTTTCTTCGAAATTCTATTCTAAATCACGAAGCCTAATCATTCCCCACAAAAATTTCTTAAAATGTCGCATATTACTCGGTTTTTATAGCACGTACTTCAAACCTTCCAGATTAGGGTTTTCAAATTATGGTTTCAATTTTAAACACTCTTTTACTATGTTAGACACTCCGTTTCTTTGACATTCTATTATAAATGATCGAGCCTGATCAATCCTGACAAAAATTTTGACAAATGTCGAGCGGTACTCGGATTTTTTTTGCACGTGCTTCAAACATGCCAGATTAGGGTTTCGATTATAAGCACTCTTTTGCTGTTTTATTTATGCACTCCGTTTCTTCGAAATTCTATTATAAATCATTATGCCTGATCATTCCCCACTAAAATTTTAAAAAACGTAGACTGTTACTCAGTTTATTTAGCAAATGCTTCAAACGCCCTGGATTAGGGTTTCCAGATTAGGGTTTCAATTTTAAGCAATCGTTTACTGTTTTATACACTCCGTTTCTTCGAAATTCTATTCTAAATCATGAAGCCTAATCATTCCCCACAAAAATTTCTTAAAATGTCGCATATTACTCGGTCTTTATAGCACGTACTTCAAACCTTCCAAATTAGGGTTTTCAAATTATGGTTTCAATTTTAAGCACTCTTTTACTATTTTATACACTCCGTTTCTTTGACATTCTATTATAAATGATCGAGCCTGATCAATCCTGACAAAAATTTTGACAAATTTCGAGCGGTACTCGGATTTTTTTTGCACGTGCTTCAAACATCCCAGATTAGGGTTTCGATTATAAGCACTCTTTTGCTGTTTTATTTATGCACTTCGTTTCTTCGAAATTCTATTATAAATCATTATGCCTGATCATTCCCCACTAAAATTTTGAAATACGTAGACTGTTACTCAGTTTATTTAGCACATGCTTCAAACGCCCTGGATTAGGGTTTCCAGATTTGGGTTTCAATTTTAAGCAATCGTTTACTGTTTTATACACTCCGTTTCTTCGAAATTCTATTCTAAATCACGAAGCCTAATCATTCCCGACAAAAATTTCTTAAAATGTCGCATATTACTCGGTTTTTATAGCACGTACTTCAAACCTTCCAGATTAGGGTTTTCAAATTATGGTTTCAATTTTAAACACTCTTTTACTATGTTAGACACTCCGTTTCTTTGACATTCTATTATAAATGATCGAGCCTGATCAATCCTGACAAAAATTTTGACAAATTTCGAGCGGTACTCGGATTTTTTTTGCACGTGCTTCAAACATCCCAGATTAGGGTTTCGATTATAAGCACTCTTTTGCTGTTTTATTTATGCACTTCGTTTCTTCGAAATTCTATTATAAATCATTATGCCTGATCATTCCCCACTAAAATTTTGAAAAACGTAGACTGTTACTCAGTTTATTTAGCACATGCTTCAAACGCCCTGGATTAGGGTTTCCAGATTAGGGTTTCAATTTTAAGCAATCGTTTACTGTTTTATAGACTCCGTTTCTTCGAAATTCTATTCTAAATCATGAAGCCTAATCATTCCCCACAAAAATTTCTTAAAATGTCGCATATTAGTCGGTCTTTATAGCACGTACTTCAAACCTTCCAAATTAGGGTTTTCAAATTATGGTTTCAATTTTAAGCACTCTTTTACTATTTTATACACTCCGTTTCTTTGACATTCTATTATAAATGATCGAGCCTGATCAATCCTGACAAAAATTTTGACAAATTTCGAGCGGTACTCGGATTTTTTTTGCACGTGCTTCAAACATCCCAGATTAGGGTTTCGATTATAAGCACTCTTTTGCTGTTTTATTTATGCACTTCGTTTCTTCGAAATTCTATTATAAATCATTATGCCTGATCATTCCACACTAAAATTTTGAAATACGTAGACTGTTACTCAGTTTATTTAGCACATGCTTCAAACGCCCTGGATTAGGGTTTCCAGATTTGGGTTTCAATTTTAAGCAATCGTTTACTGTTTTATACACTCCGTTTCTTCGAAATTCTATTCTAAATCACGAAGCCTAATCATTCCCCACAAAAATTTCTTAAAATGTCGCATATTACTCGGTTTTTATAGCACGTACTTCAAACCTTCCAGATTAGGGTTTTCAAATTATGGTTTCAATTTTAAACACTCTTTTACTATGTTAGACACTCCGTTTCTTTGACATTCTATTATAAATGATCGAGCCTGATCAATCCTGACAAAAATTTTGACAAATGTCGAGCGGTACTCGGATTTTTTTTGCACGTGCTTCAAACATGCCAGATTAGGGTTTCGATTATAAGCACTCTTTTGCTGTTTTATTTATGCACTCCGTTTCTTCGAAATTCTATTATAAATCATTATGCCTGATCATTCCCCACTAAAATTTTAAAAAACGTAGACTGTTACTCAGTTTATTTAGCAAATGCTTCAAACGCCCTGGATTAGGGTTTCCAGATTAGGGTTTCAATTTTAAGCAATCGTTTACTGTTTTATACACTCCGTTTCTTCGAAATTCTATTCTAAATCATGAAGCCTAATCATTCCCCACAAAAATTTCTTAAAATGTCGCATATTACTCGGTTTTTATAGCATGTACTTCAAACCTTCCAGATTAGGGTTTTCAAATTATGGTTTCAATTTTAAGCACTCTTTTACTATGTTAGACACTCCGTTTCTTTGACATTCTATTATAAATGATCGAGCCTGATCAATCCTGACAAAAATTTTGACAAATGTCGAGCGGTACTCGGATTTTTTTTGCACGTGCTTCAAACATCCCAGATTAGGGTTTCGATTATAAGCACTCTTTTGCTTTTTTATTTATGCACTCCGTTTTTTCGAAATTCTATTATAAATCATTATGCCTGATCATTACCCACTAAAATTTTGAAAAACGTAGACTGTTACTCAGTTTATTTAGCACCTGCTTCAAACGCCCTGGATTAGGGTTTCAATTTTAAGCAATCGTTTACTGTTTTATACACTCCGTTTCTTCGAAATTCTATTCTAAATCATGAAGCCTATTCATTCCCCACAAAAATTTATTAAAATGTCGCATATTACTCGGTCTTTATAGCACGTACTTCAAACCTTCCAAATTAGGGTTTTCAAATTATGGTTTCAATTTTAAGCACTCTTTTACTGTTTTATACACTCCGTTTCTTTGACATTCTATTATAAATGATCGAGCCTGATCAATCCTGACAAAAATTTTGACAAATTTCGAGCGGTACTCGGATTTTTTTTGCACGTGCTTCAAACATCCCAGATTAGGGTTTCGATTATAAGCACTCTTTTGCTGTTTTATTTATGCACTTCGTTTCTTCGAAATTCTATTATAAATCATTATGCCTGATCATTCCCCACTAAAATTTTGAAAAACGTAGACTGTTACTCAGTTTATTTAGCACATGCTTCAAACGCCCTGGATTAGGGTTTCCAGATTAGGGTTTCAATTTTAAGCAATCGTTTACTGTTTTATACAATCCGTTTCTTCGAAATTCTATTCTAAATCATGAAGCCTAATCATTCCCCACAAAAATTTCTTAAAATGTCGCATATTACTCGGTTTTTATAGCACGTACTTCAAACCTTCCAGATTAGGGTTTTCAAATTATGGTTTCAATTTTAAGCACTCTTTTACTATGTTAGACACTCCGTTTCTTTGACATTCTATTATAAATGATCGAGCCTGATTTATCCTGACAAAAATTTTGACAAATGTCGAGCGGTACTCGGATTTTTTTTGCACGTGCTTCAAACATCCCAGATTAGGGTTTCGATTATAAGCACTCTTTTGCTGTTTTATTTATGCACTCCGTTTCTTCGAAATTCTATTATAAATCATTATGCCTGATCATTCCCCACTAAAATTTTAAAAAATGTAGACTGTTACTCAGTTTATTTAGCACATGCTTCAAACGCCCTGAATTAGGGTTTCCAGATTAGGGTTTCAATTTTAAGCAATCGTTTACTGTTTTATACACTCCGTTTCTTCGAAATTCTATTCTAAATCACGAAGCCTAATCATTCCCCACAAAAATTTCTTAAAATGTCGCATATTACTCGGTTTTTATAGCACATACTTCAAACCTTCCAGATTAGGGTTTTCAAATTATGGTTTCAATTTTAAGCACTCTTTTACTATTTTATACACTCCGTTTCTTTGACATTCTATTATAAATGATCGAGCCTGATCAATCCTGACAAAAATTTTGGCAAATTTCGAGCGGTACTCGGATTTTTTTTGCACGTGCTTCAACCATCCCAGATTAGGGTTTCGATTATAATCACTCTTTTGCTTTTTTATTTATGCACTTCGTTTCTTCGAAATTCTATTATAAATCATTATGCCTGATCATTCCCCACTAAAATTTTGAAATACGTAGACTGTTACTCAGTTTATTTAGCACATGCTTCAAACGCCCTGGATTAGGGTTTCCAGATTTGGGTTTCAATTTTAAGCAATCGTTTACTGTTTTATACACTCCGTTTCTTCGAAATTCTATTCTAAATCATGAAGCCTAATCATTCCCCACAAAAATTTCTTAAAATGTCGCATATTACTCGGTTTTTATAGCACGTACTTCAAACCTTCCAGATTAGGGTTTTCAAATTATGGTTTCAATTTTAAACACTCTTTTACTATGTTAGACACTCCGTTTCTTTGACATTCTATTATAAATGATCGAGCCTGATCAATCCTGACAAAAATTTTGACAAATTTCGAGCGGTACTCGGATTTTTTTTGCACGTGCTTCAACCATCCTAGATTAGGGTTTCGATTATAAGCACTCTTTTGCTGTTTTAATTATGCACTTCGTTTCTTCGAAATTCTATTATAAATCATTATGCCTGATCATTCCCCACTAAAATTTCTTAAAATGTCGTATATTACTCGGTTTTTATAGCACGTACTTCAAATCTTGCAGATTAGGGTTTTCAAATTATGGTTTCAATTTTAAGCACTCTTTTACTATGTTAGACACTCCGTTTCTTTGACATTCTATTATAAATGATCGAGCCTGATCAATCCTGACAAAAATTTTGACAAATGTCGAGCGGTACTCGGATTTTTTTTGCACGTGCTTCAAACATCCCAGATTAGGGTTTCGATTATAAGCACTCTTTTGCTGTTTTATTTATGCACTCCGTTTCTTCGAAATTCTATTATAAATCATTATGCCTGATCATTCCCCACTAAAATTTTAAAAAATGTAGACTGTTACTCAGTTTATTTAGCACATGCTTCAAACGCCCTGAATTAGGGTTTCCAGATTAGGGTTTCAATTTTAAGCAATTGTTTACTCTTTTATACACTCCGTTTCTTCGAAATTCTATTCTAAATCATGAAGCCTAATCATTCCCCACAAAAATTTCTTAAAATGTCGCATATTACTCGGTTTTGTAGCACGTACTTCAAACCTTCCAGATTAGGGTTTTCAAATTATGGTTTCAATTTTAAGCACTCTTTTACTATGTTATACACTCCGTTTCTTTGACATTCTATTATAAATGATCGAGCCTGATCAATCCTGACAAAAATTTTGACAAATGTCGAGCGGTACTCGGATTTTTTTTGCACGTGCTTCAAACATCCCAGATTAGGGTTTCGATTATAAGCACTCTTTTGCTGTTTTATTTATGCACTTCGTTTCTTCGAAATTCTATTATAAATCATTATGCCTGATCATTCCCCACTAAAATTTTGAAATACGTAGACTGTTACTCAGTTTATTTAGCACATGCTTCAAACGCCCTGGATTAGGGTTTCCAGATTTGGGTTTCAATTTTAAGCAATCGTTTACTGTTTTATACACTCCGTTTCTTCGAAATTCTATTCTAAATCACGAAGCCTAATCATTCCCGACAAAAATTTCTTAAAATGTCGCATATTACTCGGTTTTTATAGCACGTACTTCAAACCTTCCAGATTAGGGTTTTCAAATTATGGTTTCAATTTTAAACACTCTTTTACTATGTTAGACACTCCGTTTCTTTGACATTCTATTATAAATGATCGAGCCTGATCAATCCTGACAAAAATTTTGACAAATGTCGAGCGGTACTCGGATTTTTTTTGCACGTGCTTCAAACATTCCAGATTAGGGTTTCGATTATAAGCACTCTTTTGCTGTTTTATTTATGCACTCCGTTTCTTCGAAATTCTATTATAAATCATTATGCCTGATCATTCCCCACTAAAATTTTAAAAAATGTAGACTGTTACTCAGTTTATTTAGCACATGCTTCAAACGCCCTGAATTAGGGTTTCCAGATTAGGGTTTCAATTTTAAGCAATCGTTTACTGTTTTATACACTCCGTTTCTTCGAAATTCTATTCTAAATCACGAAGCCTAATCATTCCCCACAAAAATTTCTTAAAATGTCGCATATTACTCGGTTTTTATAGCACATACTTCAAACCTTCCAGATTAGGGTTTTCAAATTATGGTTTCAATTTTAAGCACTCTTTTACTATTTTATACACTCCGTTTCTTTGACATTCTATTATAAATGATCGAGCCTGATCAATCCTGACAAAAATTTTGGCAAATTTCGAGCGGTACTCGGATTTTTTTTGCACGTGCTTCAACCATCCCAGATTAGGGTTTCGATTATAATCACTCTTTTGCTTTTTTATTTATGCACTTCGTTTCTTCGAAATTCTATTATAAATCATTATGCATGATCATTCCCCACTAAAATTTTGAAATACGTAGACTGTTACTCAGTTTATTTAGCACATGCTTCAAACGCCCTGGATTAGGGTTTCCAGATTTGGGTTTCAATTTTAAGCAATCGTTTACTGTTTTATACACTCCGTTTCTTCGAAATTCTATTCTAAATCATGAAGCCTAATCATTCCCCACAAAAATTTCTTAAAATGTCGCATATTACTCGGTTTTGTAGCACGTACTTCAAATCTTGCAGATTAGGGTTTTCAAATTATGGTTTCAATTTTAAGCACTCTTTTACTATGTTAGACACTCCGTTTCTTTGACATTCTATTATAAATGATCGAGCCTAATCAATCCTGACAAAAATTTTGACAAATGTCGAGCGGTACTCGGATTTTTTTTGCACGTGCTTCAAACATCCCAGATTAGGGTTTCGATTATAAGCACTCTTTTGCTGTTTTATTTATGCACTCCGTTTCTTCGAAATTCTATTATAAATCATTATGCCTGATCATTCCCCACTAAAATTTTGAAAAACGTAGACTGTTACTCAGTTTATTTAGCACATGCTTCAAACGCCCTGGATTAGGGTTTCCAGATTTGGGTTTCAATTTTAAGCAATCGTTTACTGTTTTATACACTCCGTTTCTTCGAAATTCTATTCTAAATCATGAAGCCTAATCATTCCCCACAAAAATTTCTTAAAATGTCGCATATTACTCGGTTTTTATAGCACGTACTTCAAACCTTCCAGATTAGGGTTTTCAAATTATGGTTTCAATTTTAAACACTCTTTTACTATGTTAGACACTCCGTTTCTTTGACATTCTATTATAAATGATCGAGCCTGATCAATCCTGACAAAAATTTTGACAAATTTCGAGCGGTACTCGGATTTTTTTTGCACGTGCTTCAACCATCCGAGATTAGGGTTTCGATTATAAGCACTCTTTTGCTGTTTTATTTATGCACTTCGTTTCTTCGAAATTCTATTATAAATCATTATGCCTGATCATTCCCCACTAAAATTTCTTAAAATGTCGTATATTACTCGGTTTTTATAGCACGTACTTCAAATCTTGCAGATTAGGGTTTTCAAATTATGGTTTCAATTTTAAGCACTCTTTTACTATGTTAGACACTCCGTTTCTTTGACATTCTATTATAAATGATCGAGCCTAATCAATCCTGACAAAAATTTTGACAAATGTCAAGCGGTACTCGGATTTTTTTTGCACGTGCTTCAAACATCCCAGATTAGGGTTTCGATTATAAGCACTCTTTTGCTGTTTTATTTATGCACTCCGTTTCTTCGAAATTCTATTATAAATCATTATGCCTGATCATTCCCCACTAAAATTTTGAAAAACGTAGACTGTTACTCAGTTTATTTAGCACCTGCTTCAAACGCCCTGGATTAAGGTTTCCAGATTAGGGTTTCAATTTTAAGCAATCGTTTACTGTTTTATACACTCCGTTTCTTCGAAATTCTATTCTAAATCATGAAGCCTAATCATTCCCCACAAAAATTTCTTAAAATGTCGCATATTACTCGGTTTTGTAGCACGTACTTCAAACCTTCCAGATTAGGGTTTTCAAATTATGGTTTCAATTTTAAGCACTCTTTTACTATGTTATACACTCCGTTTCTTTGACATTCTATTATAAATGATCGAGCCTGATCAATCCTGACAAAAATTTTGACAAATGTCGAGCGGTACTCGGATTTTTTTTGCACGTGCTTCAAACATCCCAGATTAGGGTTTCGATTATAAGCACTCTTTTGCTGTTTTATTTATGCACTTCGTTTCTTCGAAATTCTATTATAAATCATTATGCCTGATCATTCCCCACTAAAATTTTGAAATACGTAGACTGTTACTCAGTTTATTTAGCACATGCTTCAAACGCCCTGGATTAGGGTTTCCAGATTTGGGTTTCAATTTTAAGCAATCGTTTACTGTTTTATACACTCCGTTTCTTCGAAATTCTATTCTAAATCACGAAGCCTAATCATTCCCGACAAAAATTTCTTAAAATGTCGCATATTACTCGGTTTTTATAGCACGTACTTCAAACCTTCCAGATTAGGGTTTTCAAATTATGGTTTCAATTTTAAACACTCTTTTACTATGTTAGACACTCCGTTTCTTTGACATTCTATTATAAATGATCGAGCCTGATCAATCCTGACAAAAATTTTGACAAATTTCGAGCGGTACTCGGATTTTTTTTGCACGTGCTTCAACCATCCTAGATTAGGGTTTCGATTATAAGCACTCTTTTGCTGTTTTATTTATGCACTTCGTTTCTTCGAAATTCTATTATAAATCATTATGCCTGATCATTCCCCACTAAAATTTCTTAAAATGTCGTATATTACTCGGTTTTTATAGCACGTACTTCAAATCTTGCAGATTAGGGTTTTCAAATTATGGTTTCAATTTTAAGCACTCTTTTACTATGTTAGACACTCCGTTTCTTTGACATTCTATTATAAATGATCGAGCCTGATCAATCCTGACAAAAATTTTGACAAATGTCGAGCGGTACTCGGATTTTTTTTGCACGTGCTTCAAACATCCCAGATTAGGGTTTCGATTATAAGCACTCTTTTGCTGTTTTATTTATGCACTCCGTTTCTTCGAAATTCTATTATAAATCATTATGCCTGATCATTCCCCACTAAAATTTTGAAAAACGTAGACTGTTACTCAGTTTATTTAGCACCTGCTTCAAACGCCCTCGATTAAGGTTTCCAGATTAGGGTTTCAATTTTAAGCAATCGTTTACTATTTTATACACTCCGTTTCTTCGAAATTCTATTCTAAATCATGAAGCCTAATCATTCCCCACAAAAATTTCTTAAAATGTCGCATATTACTCGGTTTTGTAGCACGTACTTCAAACCTTCCAGATTAGGGTTTTCAAATTATGGTTTCAATTTTAAGCACTCTTTTACTATGTTATACACTCCGTTTCTTTGACATTCTATTATAAATGATCGAGCCTGATCAATCCTGACAAAAATTTTGACAAATGTCGAGCGGTACTCGGATTTTTTTTGCACGTGCTTCAAACATCCCAGATTAGGGTTTCGATCATAAGCACTCTTTTGCTGTTTTATTTATGCACTTCGTTTCTTCGAAATTCTATTATAAATCATTATGCCTGATCATTCCCCACTAAAATTTTGAAATACGTAGACTGTTACTCAGTTTATTTAGCACATGCTTCAAACGCCCTGGATTAGGGTTTCCAGATTTGGGTTTCAATTTTAAGCAATCGTTTACTGTTTTATACACTCCGTTTCTTCGAAATTCTATTCTAAATCACGAAGCCTAATCATTCCCGACAAAAATTTCTTAAAATGTCGCATATTACTCGGTTTTTATAGCACGTACTTCAAACCTTCCAGATTAGGGTTTTCAAATTATGGTTTCAATTTTAAACACTCTTTTACTATGTTAGACACTCCGTTTCTTTGACATTCTATTATAAATGATCGAGCCTGATCAATCCTGACAAAAATTTTGACAAATTTCGAGCGGTACTCGGATTTTTTTTGCACGTGCTTCAACCATCCTAGATTAGGGTTTCGATTATAAGCACTCTTTTGCTGTTTTATTTATGCACTTCGTTTCTTCGAAATTCTATTATAAATCATTATGCCTGATCATTCCCCACTAAAATTTCTTAAAATGTCGTATATTACTCGGTTTTTATAGCACGTACTTCAAATCTTGCAGATTAGGGTTTTCAAATTATGGTTTCAATTTTAAGCACTCTTTTACTATGTTAGACACTCCGTTTCTTTGACATTCTATTATAAATGATCGAGCCTGATCAATCCTGACAAAAATTTTGACAAATGTCGAGCGGTACTCGGATTTTTTTTGCACGTGCTTCAAACATCCCAGATTAGGGTTTCGATTATAAGCACTCTTTTGCTGTTTTATTTATGCACTCCGTTTCTTCGAAATTCTATTATAAATCATTATGCCTGATCATTCCCCACTAAAATTTTGAAAAACGTAGACTGTTACTCAGTTTATTTAGCACCTGCTTCAAACGCCCTGGATTAAGGTTTCCAGATTAGGGTTTCAATTTTAAGCAATCGTTTACTGTTTTATACACTCCGTTTCTTCGAAATTCTATTCTAAATCATGAAGCCTAATCATTCCCCACAAAAATTTCTTAAAATGTCGCATATTACTCGGTTTTGTAGCACGTACTTCAAACCTTCCAGATTAGGGTTTTCAAATTATGGTTTCAATTTTAAGCACTCTTTTACTATGTTATACACTCCGTTTCTTTGACATTCTATTATAAATGATCGAGCCTGATCAATCCTGACAAAAATTTTGACAAATGTCGAGCGGTACTCGGATTTTTTTTGCACGTGCTTCAAACATCCCAGATTAGGGTTTCGATCATAAGCACTCTTTTGCTGTTTTATTTATGCACTTCGTTTCTTTGAAATTCTATTATAAATCATTATGCCTGATCATTCCCCACTAAAATTTTGAAATACGTAGACTGTTACTCAGTTTATTTAGCACATGCTTCAAACGCCCTGGATTAGGGTTTCCAGATTTGGGTTTCAATTTTAAGCAATCGTTTACTGTTTTATACACTCCGTTTCTTCGAAATTCTATTCTAAATCACGAAGCCTAATCATTCCCGACAAAAATTTCTTAAAATGTCGCATATTACTCGGTTTTTATAGCACGTACTTCAAACCTTCCAGATTAGGGTTTTCAAATTATGGTTTCAATTTTAAACACTCTTTTACTATGTTAGACACTCCGTTTCTTTGACATTCTATTATAAATGATCGAGCCTGATCAATCCTGACAAAAATTTTGACAAATATCGAGCGGTACTCGGATTTTTTTTGCACGTGCTTCAAACATCCCAGATTAGGGTTTCGATCATAAGCACTCTTTTGCTGTTTTATTTATGCACTTCGTTTCTTCGAAATTCTATTATAAATCATTATGCCTGATCATTCCCCACTAAAATTTTGAAATACGTAGACTGTTACTCAGTTTATTTAGCACATGCTTCAAACGTCCTGGATTAGGGTTTCCAGATTTGGGTTTCAATTTTAAGCAATCGTTTACTGTTTTATACACTCCGTTTCTTCGAAATTCTATTCTAAATCACGAAGCCTAATCATTCCCGACAAAAATTTCTTAAAATGTCGCATATTACTCGGTTTTTATAGCACGTACTTCAAACCTTCCAGATTAGGGTTTTCAAATTATGGTTTCAATTTTAAACACTCTTTTACTATGTTAGACACTCCGTTTCTTTGACATTCTATTATAAATGATCGAGCCTGATCAATCCTGACAAAAATTTTGACAAATATCGAGCGGTACTCGGATTTTTTTTGCACGTGCTTCAAACATCCCAGATTAGGGTTTCGATTATAAGCACTCTTTTGCTGTTTTATTTATGCACTCCGTTTCTTCGAAATTCTATTATAAATCATTATGCCTGATCATTCCCCACTAAAATTTTGAAAAACGTAGACTGTTACTCAGTTTATTTAGCACCTGCTTCAAACGCCCTGGATTAAGGTTTCCAGATTAGGGTTTCAATTTTAAGCAATCGTTTACTGTTTTATACACTCCGTTTCTTCGAAATTCTATTGTAAATCATGAAGCCTAATCATTCCCCACAAAAATTTCTTAAAATGTCGCATATTACTCGGTTTTGTAGCACGTACTTCAAACCTTCCAGATTAGGGTTTTCAAATTATGGTTTCAATTTTAAGCACTCTTTTACTATGTTATACACTCCGTTTCTTTGACATTCTATTATAAATGATCGAGCCTGATCAATCCTGACAAAAATTTTGACAAATGTCGAGCGGTACTCGGATTTTTTTTGCACGTGCTTCAAACATCCCAGATTAGGGTTTCGATTATAAGCACTCTTTTGCTGTTTTATTTATGCACTTCGTTTCTTCGAAATTCTATTATAAATCATTATGCCTGATCATTCCCCACTAAAATTTTGAAATACGTAGACTGTTACTCAGTTTATTTAGCACATGCTTCAAACGCCCTGGATTAGGGTTTCCAGATTTGGGTTTCAATTTTAAGCAATCGTTTACTGTTTTATACACTCCGTTTCTTCGAAATTCTATTCTAAATCACGAAGCCTAATCATTCCCGACAAAAATTTCTTAAAATGTCGCATATTACTCGGTTTTTATAGCACGTACTTCAAACCTTCCAGATTAGGGTTTTCAAATTATGGTTTCAATTTTAAACACTCTTTTACTATGTTAGACACTCCGTTTCTTTGACATTCTATTATAAATGATCGAGCCTGATCAATCCTGACAAAAATTTTGACAAATGTCGAGCGGTACTCGGATTTTTTTTGCACGTGCTTCAAACATCCCAGATTAGGGTTTCGATTATAAGCACTCTTTTGCTGTTTTATTTATGCACTCCGTTTCTTCGAAATTCTATTATAAATCATTATGCCTGATCATTCCCCACTAAAATTTTGAAAAACGTAGACTGTTACTCAGTTTATTTAGCACCTGCTTCAAACGCCCTGGATTAAGGTTTCCAGATTAGGGTTTCAATTTTAAGCAATCGTTTACTGTTTTATACACTCCGTTTCTTCGAAATTCTATTCTAAATCATGAAGCCTAATCATTCCCCACAAAAATTTCTTAAAATGTCGCATATTACTCGGTTTTGTAGCACGTACTTCAAACCTTCCAGATTAGGGTTTTCAAATTATGGTTTCAATTTTAAGCACTCTTTTACTATGTTATACACTCCGTTTCTTTGACATTCTATTATAAATGATCGAGCCTGATCAATCCTGACAAAAATTTTGACAAATGTCGAGCGGTACTCGGATTTTTTTTGCACGTGCTTCAAACATCCCAGATTAGGGTTTCGATTATAAGCACTCTTTTGCTGTTTTATTTATGCACTTCGTTTCTTCGAAATTCTATTATAAATCATTATGCCTGATCATTCCCCACTAAAATTTTGAAATACGTAGACTGTTACTCAGTTTATTTAGCACATGCTTCAAACGCCCTGGATTAGGGTTTCCAGATTTGGGTTTCAATTTTAAGCAATCGTTTACTGTTTTATACACTCCGTTTCTTCGAAATTCTATTCTAAATCACGAAGCCTAATCATTCCCGACAAAAATTTCTTAAAATGTCGCATATTACTCGGTTTTTATAGCACGTACTTCAAACCTTCCAGATTAGGGTTTTCAAATTATGGTTTCAATTTTAAACACTCTTTTACTATGTTAGACACTCCGTTTCTTTGACATTCTATTATAAATGATCGAGCCTGATCAATCCTGACAAAAATTTTGACAAATGTCGAGCGGTACTCGGATTTTTTTTGCACGTGCTTCAAACATCCCAGATTAGGGTTTCGATTATAAGCACTCTTTTGCTGTTTTATTTATGCACTCCGTTTCTTCGAAATTCTATTATAAATCATTATGCCTGATCATTCCCCACTAAAATTTTGAAAAACGTAGACTGTTACTCAGTTTATTTAGCACATGCTTCAAACGCCCTGGATTAGGGTTTCCAGATTAGGGTTTCAATTTTAAGCAATCGTTTACTGTTTTATACACTCCGTTTCTTCGAAATTCTATTCTAAATCATGAAGCCTAATCATTCCCCACAAAAATTTCTTAAAATGTCGCATATTACTCGGTTTTGTAGCACGTACTTCAAACCTTCCAGATTAGGGTTTTCAAATTATGGTTTCAATTTTAAGCACTCTTTTACTATGTTATACACTCCGTTTCTTTGACATTCTATTATAAATGATCGAGCCTGATCAATCCTGACAAAAATTTTGACAAATGTCGAGCGGTACTCGGATTTTTTTTGCACGTGCTTCAAACATCCCAGATTAGGGTTTCGATTATAAGCACTCTTTTGCTGTTTTATTTATGCACTTCGTTTCTTCGAAATTCTATTATAAATCATTATGCCTGATCATTCCCCACTAAAATTTTGAAATACGTAGACTGTTACTCAGTTTATTTAGCACATGCTTCAAACGCCCTGGATTAGGGTTTCCAGATTTGGGTTTCAATTTTAAGCATACGTTTACTGTTTTATACACTCCGTTTCTTCGAAATTCTATTCTAAATCACGAAGCCTAATCATTCCCGACAAAAATTTCTTAAAATGTCGCATATTACTCGGTTTTTATAGCACGTACTTCAAACCTTCCAGATTAGGGTTTTCAAATTATGGTTTCAATTTTAAACACTCTTTTACTATGTTAGACACTCCGTTTCTTTGACATTCTATTATAAATGATCGAGCCTGATCAATCCTGACAAAAATTTTGACAAATGTCGAGCGGTACTCGGATTTTTTTTGCACGTGCTTCAAACATCCCAGATTAGGGTTTCGATTATAAGCACTCTTTTGCTGTTTTATTTATGCACTCCGTTTCTTCGAAATTCTATTATAAATCATTATGCCTGATCATTCCCCACTAAAATTTTGAAAAACGTAGACTGTTACTCAGTTTATTTAGCACCTGCTTCAAACGCCCTGGATTAAGGTTTCCAGATTAGGGTTTCAATTTTAAGCAATCGTTTACTGTTTTATACACTCCGTTTCTTCGAAATTCTATTCTAAATCATGAAGCCTAATCATTCCCCACAAAAATTTCTTAAAATGTCGCATATTACTCGGTTTTGTAGCACGTACTTCAAACCTTCCAGATTAGGGTTTTCAAATTATGGTTTCAATTTTAAGCACTCTTTTACTATGTTATACACTCCGTTTCTTTGACATTCTATTATAAATGATCGAGCCTGATCAATCCTGACAAAAATTTTGACAAATGTCGAGCGGTACTCGGATTTTTTTTGCACGTGCTTCAAACATCCCAGATTAGGGTTTCGATTATAAGCACTCTTTTGCTGTTTTATTTATGCACTTCGTTTCTTCGAAATTCTATTATAAATCATTATGCCTGATCATTCCCCACTAAAATTTTGAAATACGTAGACTGTTACTCAGTTTATTTAGCACATGCTTCAAACGCCCTGGATTAGGGTTTCCAGATTTGGGTTTCAATTTTAAGCAATCGTTTACTGTTTTATACACTCCGTTTCTTCGAAATTCTATTCTAAATCACGAAGCCTAATCATTCCCGACAAAAATTTCTTAAAATGTCGCATATTACTCGGTTTTTATAGCACGTACTTCAAACCTTCCAGATTAGGGTTTTCAAATTATGGTTTCAATTTTAAACACTCTTTTACTATGTTAGACACTCCGTTTCTTTGACATTCTATTATAAATGATCGAGCCTGATCAATCCTGACAAAAATTTTGACAAATGTCGAGCGGTACTCGGATTTTTTTTGCACGTGCTTCAAACATCCCAGATTAGGGTTTCGATTATAAGCACTCTTTTGCTGTTTTATTTATGCACTCCGTTTCTTCGAAATTCTATTATAAATCATTATGCCTGATCATTCCCCACTAAAATTTTGAAAAACGTAGACTGTTACTCAGTTTATTTAGCACATGCTTCAAACGCCCTGGATTAGGGTTTCCAGATTAGGGTTTCAATTTTAAGCAATCGTTTACTGTTTTATACACTCCGTTTCTTCGAAATTCTATTCTAAATCATGAAGCCTAATCATTCCCCACAAAAATTTCTTAAAATGTCGCATATTACTCGGTTTTGTAGCACGTACTTCAAACCTTCCAGATTAGGGTTTTCAAATTATGGTTTCAATTTTAAGCACTCTTTTACTATGTTATACACTCCGTTTCTTTGACATTCTATTATAAATGATCGAGCCTGATCAATCCTGACAAAAATTTTGACAAATGTCGAGCGGTACTCGGATTTTTTTTGCACGTGCTTCAAACATCCCAGATTAGGGTTTCGATTATAAGCACTCTTTTGCTGTTTTATTTATGCACTTCGTTTCTTCGAAATTCTATTATAAATCATTATGCCTGATCATTCCCCACTAAAATTTTGAAATACGTAGACTGTTACTCAGTTTATTTAGCACATGCTTCAAACGCCCTGGATTAGGGTTTCCAGATTTGGGTTTCAATTTTAAGCATACGTTTACTGTTTTATACACTCCGTTTCTTCGAAATTCTATTCTAAATCACGAAGCCTAATCATTCCCGACAAAAATTTCTTAAAATGTCGCATATTACTCGGTTTTTATAGCACGTACTTCAAACCTTCCAGATTAGGGTTTTCAAATTATGGTTTCAATTTTAAACACTCTTTTACTATGTTAGACACTCCGTTTCTTTGACATTCTATTATAAATGATCGAGCCTGATCAATCCTGACAAAAATTTTGACAAATGTCGAGCGGTACTCGGATTTTTTTTGCACGTGCTTCAAACATCCCAGATTAGGGTTTCGATTATAAGCACTCTTTTGCTGTTTTATTTATGCACTCCGTTTCTTCGAAATTCTATTATAAATCATTATGCCTGATCATTCCCCACTAAAATTTTGAAAAACGTAGACTGTTACTCAGTTTATTTAGCACATGCTTCGAACGCCCTGGATTAGGGTTTCCAGATTAGGGTTTCAATTTTAAGCAATCGTTTACTGTTTTATACACTCCGTTTCTTCGAAATTCTATTCTAAATCATGAAGCCTAATCATTCCCCACAAAAATTTCTTAAAATGTCGCATATTACTCGGTTTTGTAGCACGTACTTCAAACCTTCCAGATTAGGGTTTTCAAATTATGGTTTCAATTTTAAGCACTCTTTTACTATGTTATACACTCCGTTTCTTTGACATTCTATTATAAATGATCGAGCCTGATCAATCCTGACAAAAATTTTGACAAATGTCGAGCGGTACTCGGATTTTTTTTGCACGTGCTTCAAACATCCCAGATTAGGGTTTCGATTATAAGCACTCTTTTGCTGTTTTATTTATGCACTTCGTTTCTTCGAAATTCTATTATAAATCATTATGCCTGATCATTCCCCACTAAAATTTTGAAATACGTAGACTGTTACTCAGTTTATTTAGCACATGCTTCAAACGCCCTGGATTAGGGTTTCCAGATTTGGGTTTCAATTTTAAGCAATCGTTTACTGTTTTATACACTCCGTTTCTTCGAAATTCTATTCTAAATCACGAAGCCTAATCATTCCCGACAAAAATTTCTTAAAATGTCGCATATTACTCGGTTTTTATAGCACGTACTTCAAACCTTCCAGATTAGGGTTTTCAAATTATGGTTTCAATTTTAAACACTCTTTTACTATGTTAGACACTCCGTTTCTTTGACATTCTATTATAAATGATCGAGCCTGATCAATCCTGACAAAAATTTTGACAAATGTCGAGCGGTACTCGGATTTTTTTTGCACGTGCTTCAAACATCCCAGATTAGGGTTTCGATTATAAGCACTCTTTTGCTGTTTTATTTATGCACTTCGTTTCTTCGAAATTCTATTATAAATCATTATGCCTGATCATTCCCCACTAAAATTTTAAAAAACATAGACTGTTACTCAGTTTATTTAGCAAATTCTTCAAACGCCCTGGATTAGGGTTTCCAGATTAGGGTTTCAATTTTAAGCAATCGTTTACTGTTTTATACACTCCGTTTCTTCGAAATTCTATTCTAAATCATGAAGCCTAATCATTCCCCACAAAAATTTCTTAAAATGTCGCATATTACTCGATCTTTATAGCACGTACTTCAAACCTTCCAAATTATGGTTTTCAAATTATGGTTTCAATTTTAAGCACTCTTTTACTATTTTATACACTCCGTTTCTTTGACATTCTATTATAAATGATCGAGCCTGATCAATCCTGACAAAAATTTTGACAAATTTCGAGCGGTACTCGGATTTTTTTTGCACGTGCTTCAAACATCCCAGATTAGGGTTTCGATTATAAGCACTCTTTTGCTGTTTTATTTATGCACTTCGTTTCTTCGAAATTCGATTATAAATCATTATGCCTGATCATTCCCCACTAAAATTTTGAAATACGTAGACTGTTACTCAGTTTATTTAGCACATGCTTCAAACGCCCTGGATTAGGGTTTCCAGATTTGGGTTTCAATTTTAAGCAATCGTTTACTGTTTTATACACTCCGTTTCTTCGAAATTCTATTATAAATCACGAAGCCTAATCATTCCCCACAAAAATTTCTTAAAATGTCGCATATTACTCGGTTTTTATAGCACGTACTTCAAACCTTCCAGATTAGGGTTTTCAAATTATGGTTTCAATTTTAAACACTCTTTTACTATGTTAGACACTCCGTTTCTTTGACATTCTATTATAAATGATCGAGCCTGATCAATCCTGACAAAAATTTTGACAAATGTCGAGCGGTACTCGGATTTTTTTTGCACGTGCTTCAAACATCCCAGATTAGGGTTTCGATTATAAGCACTCTTTTGCTGTTTTATTTATGCACTCCGTTTCTTCGAAATTCTATTATAAATCATTATGCCTGATCATTCCCCACTAAAATTTTGAAAAATGTAGACTGTTACTCAGTTTATTTAGCACCTGCTTCAAACGCCCTGGATTAGGGTTTCCAGATTAGGGTTTCAATTTTAAGCAATCGTTTACTGTTTTATACACTCCGTTTCTTCGAAATTCTATTCTAAATCATGAAGCCTAATCATTCCCCACAAAAATTTCTTAAAATGTCGCATATTACTCGGTTTTGTAGCACGTACTTCAAACCTTCCAGATTAGGGTTTTTAAATTATGGTTTCAATTTTAAGCACTCTTTTACTATGTTATACACTCCGTTTCTTTGACATTCTATTATAAATGATCGAGCCTGATCAATCCTGACAAAAATTTTGACAAATTTCGAGCGGTACTCGGATTTTTTTTGCACGTGCTTCAAACATCCCAGATTAGGGTTTTGATTATAAGCACTCTTTTGCTGTTTTATTTATGCACTTCGTTTCTTCGAAATTCTATTATAAATCATTATGCCTGATCATTCCCCACTAAAATTTTGAAAAACGTAGACTGTTACTCAGTTTATTTAGCACATGCTTCAAACGCCCTGGATTAGGGTTTCCAGATTAGGGTTTCAATTTTAAGCAATCGTTTACTGTTTTATACACTCCGTTTCTTCGAAATTCTATTCTAAATCATGAAGCCTAATCATTCCCTACAAAAATTTCTTAAAATGTCGCATATTAGTCGGTCTTTATAGCACGTACTTCAAACCTTCCAAATTAGGGTTTTCAAATTATGGTTTCAATTTTAAGCACTCTTTTACTATTTTATACACTCTGTTTCTTTGACATTCTATTATAAATGATCGAGCCTGATCAATCCTGACAAAAATTTTGACAAATTTCGAGCGGTACTCGGATTTTTTTTGCACGTGCTTCAAACATCCCAGATTAGGGTTTCGATTATAAGCACTCTTTTGCTGTTTTATTTATGCACTTCGTTTCTTCGAAATTCTATTATAAATCATTATGCCTGATCATTCCCCACTAAAATTTTGAAAAACGTAGACTGTTACTCAGTTTATTTAGCACATGCTTCAAACGCCCTGGATTAGGGTTTCCAGATTAGGGTTTCAATTTTAAGAAATCGTTTACTGTTTTATACACTCCGTTTCTTCGAAATTCTATTCTAAATCATGAAGCCTAATCATTCCCCACAAAAATTTCTTAAAATGTCGCATATTACTCGGTTTTTATAGCACGTACTTCAAACCTTCCAGATTAGGGTTTTCAAATTATGGTTTCAATTTTAAGCACTCTTTTACTATGTTAGACACTCCGTTTCTTTGACATTCTATTATAAATGATCGAGCCTGATCAATCCTGACAAAAATTTTGACAAATGTCGAGCGGTAATCGGATTTTTTTTGCACGTGCTTCAAACATCCCAGATTAGGGTTTCGATTATAAGCACTCTTTTGCTGTTTTATTTATGCACTCCGTTTCTTCGAAATTCTATTATAAATCATTATGCCTGATCATTCCCCACTAAAATTTTAAAAAATGTAGACTGTTACTCAGTTTATTTAGCACATGCTTCAAACGCCCTGAATTAGGGTTTCCAGATTAGGGTTTCAATTTTAAGAAATCGTTTACTGTTTTATACACTCCGTTTCTTCGAAATTCTATTCTAAATCATGAAGCCTAATCATTCCCCACAAAAATTTCTTAAAATGTCGCATATTACTCGGTTTTTATAGCACGTACTTCAAACCTTCCAGATTAGGGTTTTCAAATTATGGTTTCAATTTTAAGCACTCGTTTACTATTTTATACACTCCGTTTCTTTGACATTCTATTATAAATGATCGAGCCTGATCAATCCTGACAAAAATTTTGGCAAATTTCGAGCGGTACTCGGATTTTTTTTGCACGTGCTTCAACCATCCCAAATTAGGGTTTCGATTATAATCACTCTTTTGCTTTTTTATTTATGCACTTCGTTTCTTCGAAATTCTATTATAAATCATTATGCCTGATCATTCCCCACTAAAATTTTGAAATACGTAGACTGTTACTCAGTTTATTTAGCACATGCTTCAAACGCCCTGGATTAGGGTTTCCAGATTTGGGTTTCAATTTTAAGCAATCGTTTACTGTTTTATACACTCCGTTTCTTCGAAATTCTATTATAAATCACGAAGCCTAATCATTCCCCACAAAAATTTCTTAAAATGTCGCATATTACTCGGTTTTTATAGCACGTACTTCAAACCTTCCAGATTAGGGTTTTCAAATTATGGTTTCAATTTTAAACACTCTTTTACTATGTTAGACACTCCGTTTCTTTGACATTCTATTATAAATGATCGAGCCTGATCAATCCTGACAAAAATTTTGACAAATGTCGAGCGGTACTCGGATTTTTTTTGCACGTGCTTCAAACATCCCAGATTAGGGTTTCGATTATAAGCACTCTTTTGCTGTTTTATTTATGCACTCCGTTTCTTCGAAATTCTATTATAAATCATTATGCCTGATCATTCCCCACTAAAATTTTGAAAAATGTAGACTGTTACTCAGTTTATTTAGCACCTGCTTCAAACGCCCTGGATTAGGGTTTCCAGATTAGGGTTTCAATTTTAAGCAATCGTTTACTGTTTTATACACTCCGTTTCTTCGAAATTCTATTCTAAATCATGAAGCCTAATCATTCCCCACAAAAATTTCTTAAAATGTCGCATATTACTCGGTTTTGTAGCACGTACTTCAAACCTTCCAGATTAGGGTTTTCAAATTATGGTTTCAATTTTAAGCACTCTTTTACTATGTTATACACTCCGTTTCTTTGACATTCTATTATAAATGATCGAGCCTGATCAATCCTGACAAAAATTTTGACAAATTTCGAGCGGTACTCGGATTTTTTTTGCACATGCTTCAAACATCCCAGATTAGGGTTTCGATTATAAGCACTCTTTTGCTGTTTTATTTATGCACTTCGTTTCTTCGAAATTCTATTATAAATCATTATGCCTGATCATTCCCCACTAAAATTTTGAAAAACGTAGACTGTTACTCAGTTTATTTAGCACATGCTTCAAACGCCCTGGATTAGGGTTTCCAGATTAGGGTTTCAATTTTAAGCAATCGTTTACTATTTTATACACTCCGTTTCTTCGAAATTCTATTCTAAATCATGAAGCCTAATCATTCCCTACAAAAATTTCTTAAAATGTCGCATATTAGTCGGTCTTTATAGCACGTACTTCAAACCTTCCAAATTAGGGTTTTCAAATTATGGTTTCAATTTTAAGCACTCTTTTACTATTTTATACACTCCGTTTCTTTGACATTCTATTATAAATGATCGAGCCTGATCAATCCTGACAAAAATTTTGACAAATTTCGAGCGGTACTCGGATTTTTTTTGCACGTGCTTCAAACATCCCAGATTAGGGTTTCGATTATAAGCACTCTTTTGCTGTTTTATTTATGCACTTCGTTTCTTCGAAATTCTATTATAAATCATTATGCCTGATCATTCCCCACTAAAATTTTGAAAAACGTAGACTGTTACTCAGTTTATTTAGCACATGCTTCAAACGCCCTGGATTAGGGTTTCCAGATTAGGGTTTCAATTTTAAGAAATCGTTTACTGTTTTATACACTCCGTTTCTTCGAAATTCTATTCTAAATCATGAAGCCTAATCATTCCCCACAAAAATTTCTTAAAATGTCGCATATTACTCGGTTTTTATAGCACGTACTTCAAACCTTCCAGATTAGGGTTTTCAAATTATGGTTTCAATTTTAAGCACTCTTTTACTATGTTAGACACTCCGTTTCTTTGACATTCTATTATAAATGATCGAGCCTGATCAATCCTGACAAAAATTTTGACAAATGTCGAGCGGTAATCGGATTTTTTTTGCACGTGCTTCAAACATCCCAGATTAGGGTTTCGATTATAAGCACTCTTTTGCTGTTTTATTTATGCACTCCGTTTCTTCGAAATTCTATTATAAATCATTATGCCTGATCATTCCCCACTAAAATTTTAAAAAATGTAGACTGTTACTCAGTTTATTTAGCACATGCTTCAAACGCCCTGAATTAGGGTTTCCAGATTAGGGTTTCAATTTTAAGCAATCGTTTACTGTTTTATACACTCCGTTTCTTCGAAATTCTATTCTAAATCACGAAGCCTAATCATTCCCCACAAAAATTTCTTAAAATGTCGCATATTACTCGGTTTTTATAGCACATACTTCAAACCTTCCAGATTAGGGTTTTCAAATTATGGTTTCAATTTTAAGCACTCTTTTACTATTTTATACACTCCGTTTCTTTGACATTCTATTATAAATGATCGAGCCTGATCAATCCTGACAAAAATTTTGGCAAATTTCGAGCGGTACTCGGATTTTTTTTGCACGTGCTTCAACCATCCCAGATTAGGGTTTCGATTATAATCACTCTTTTGCTTTTTTATTTATGCACTTCGTTTCTTCGAAATTCTATTATAAATCATTATGCCTGATCATTCCCCACTAAAATTTTGAAATACGTAGACTGTTACTCAGTTTATTTAGCACATGCTTCAAACGCCCTGGATTAGGGTTTCCAGATTTGGGTTTCAATTTTAAGCAATCGTTTACTGTTTTATACACTCCGTTTCTTCGAAATTCTATTCTAAATCATGAAGCCTAATCATTCCCCACAAAAATTTCTTAAAATGTCGCATATTACTCGGTTTTTATAGCACGTACTTCAAACCTTCCAGATTAGGGTTTTCAAATTATGGTTTCAATTTTAAACACTCTTTTACTATGTTAGACACTCCGTTTCTTTGACATTCTATTATAAATGATCGAGCCTGATCAATCCTGACAAAAACTTTGACAAATTTCGAGCGGTACTCGGATTTTTTTTGCACGTGCTTCAACCATCCTAGATTAGGGTTTCGATTATAAGCACTCTTTTGCTGTTTTATTTATGCACTTCGTTTCTTCGAAATTCTATTATAAATCATTATGCCTGATCATTCCCCACTAAAATTTCTTAAAATGTCGTATATTACTCGGTTTTTATACCACGTACTTCAAATCTTGCAGATTAGGGTTTTCAAATTATGGTTTCAATTTTAAGCACTCTTTTACTATGTTAGACACTCCGTTTCTTTGACATTCTATTATAAATGATCGAGCCTGATCAATCCTGACAAAAATTTTGACAAATGTCGAGCGGTACTCGGATTTTTTTTGCACGTGCTTCAAACATCCCAGATTAGGGTTTCGATTATAAGCACTCTTTTGCTGTTTTATTTATGCACTCCGTTTCTTCGAAATTCTATTATAAATCATTATGCCTGATCATTCCCCACTAAAATTTTAAAAAATGTAGACTGTTACTCAGTTTATTTAGCACATGCTTCAAACGCCCTGAATTAGGGTTTCCAGATTAGGGTTTCAATTTTAAGCAATCGTTTACTGTTTTATACACTCCGTTTCTTCGAAATTCTATTCTAAATCACGAAGCCTAATCATTCCCCACAAAAATTTCTTAAAATGTCGCATATTACTCGGTTTTTATAGCACATACTTCAAACCTTCCAGATTAGGGTTTTCAAATTATGGTTTCAATTTTAAGCACTCTTTTACTATTTTATACACTCCGTTTCTTTGACATTCTATTATAAATGATCGAGCCTGATCAATCCTGACAAAAATTTTGGCAAATTTCGAGCGGTACTCGGATTTTTTTTGCACGTGCTTCAACCATCCCAGATTAGGGTTTCGATTATAATCACTCTTTTGCTTTTTTATTTATGCACTTCGTTTCTTCGAAATTTTATTATAAATCATTATGCCTGATCATTCCCCACTAAAATTTTGAAATACGTAGACTGTTACTCAGTTTATTTAGCACATGCTTCAAACGCCCTGGATTAGGGTTTCCAGATTTGGGTTTCAATTTTAAGCAATCGTTTACTGTTTTATACACTCCGTTTCTTCGAAATTCTATTCTAAATCATGAAGCCTAATCATTCCCCACAAAAATTTCTTAAAATGTCGCATATTACTCGGTTTTTATAGCACGTACTTCAAACCTTCCAGATTAGGGTTTTCAAATTATGGTTTCAATTTTAAACACTCTTTTACTATGTTAGACACTCCGTTTCTTTGACATTCTATTATAAATGATCGAGCCTGATCAATCCTGACAAAAATTTTGACAAATTTCGAGCGGTACTCGGATTTTTTTTGCACGTGCTTCAACCATCCTAGATTAGGGTTTCGATTATAAGCACTCTTTTGCTGTTTTATTTATGCACTTCGTTTCTTCGAAATTCTATTATAAATCATTATGCCTGATCATTCCCCACTAAAATTTCTTAAAATGTCGTATATTACTCGGTTTTTATAGCACGTACTTCAAATCTTGCAGATTAGGGTTTTCAAATTATGGTTTCAATTTTAAGCACTCTTTTACTATGTTAGACACTCCGTTTCTTTGACATTCTATTATAAATGATCGAGCCTGATCAATCCTGACAAAAATTTTGACAAATTTCGAGCGGTACTCGGATTTTTTTTGCACGTGCTTCAACCATCCTAGATTAGGGTTTCGATTATAAGCACTCTTTTGCTGTTTTATTTATGCACTTCGTTTCTTCGAAATTCTATTATAAATCATTATGCCTGATCATTCCCCACTAAAATTTTTAAAAACGTAGACTGTTACTCGGTTTATTTAGCACATGCTTCAAACGCCCTGGATTAGGGTTTCCAGATTAGGGTTTCAATTTTAAGCAATCGTTTACTGTTTTATACACTCCGTTTCTTCGAAATTCTATTCTAAATCATGAAGCCTAATCATTCCCCACAAAAATTTCTTAAAATGTCGCATATTACTCGGTTTTGTAGCACGTACTTCAAACCTTCCAGATTAGGGTTTTCAAATTATGGTTTCAATTTTAAACACTCTTTTACTATGTTAGACACTCCGTTTCTTTGACATTCTATTATAAATGATCGAGCCTGATCAATCCTAACTAAAATTTTGACAAATGTCGAGCGGTACTCGGATTTGTTTTGCACGTGCTTCAACCATCCTAGATTAGGGTTTCGATTATAAGCACTCTTTTGCTGTTTTATTTATGCACTTCGTTTTTTCGAAATTCTATTATAAATCATTATGCCTGATCATTCCCCACTAAAATTTCTTAAAATGTCGCATATTACTCGGTTTTTATAGCACGTACTTCAAATCTTGCAGATTAGGGTTTTCAAATTATGGTTTCAATTTTAAGCACTCTTTTACTATGTTAGACACTCCGTTTCTTTGACATTCTATTATAAATGATCGAGCCTGATCAATCCTGACAAAAATTTTGACAAATGTCGAGCGGTACTCGGATTTTTTTTGCACGTGCTTCAAACATCCCAGATTAGGGTTTCGATTATAAGCACTCTTTTGCTTTTTTATTTATGCACTCCGTTTCTTCGAAATTCTATTATAAATCATTATGCCTGATCATTCCCCATTAAAATTTTGAAAAACGTAGACTGTTACTCAGTTTATTTAGCACATGCTTCAAACGCCCTGGATTAGGGTTTCAATTTTAAGCAATCGTTTACTGTTTTATACACTCCGTTTCTTCGAAATTCTATTCTAAATCATGAAGCCTAATCATTCCCCACAAAAATTTCTTAAAATGTCGCATATTACTCGGTTTTGTAGCACGTACTTCAAACCTTCAAGATTAGGGTTTTCAAATTATGGTTTCAATTTTAAGCACTCTTTTACTATTTTATACACTCCGTTTCTTTGACATTCTATTATAAATGATCGAGCCTGATCAATCCTGACAAAAATTTTGACAAATGTCGAGCGGTACTCGGATTTTTTTTGCACGTGCTTCAACCATCCCAGATTAGGGTTTCGATTATAAGCACTCTTTTGCTTTTTTATTTATGCACTCCGTTTTTTCGAAATTCTATTATAAATCATTATGCCTGATCATTACCCACTAAAATTTTGAAAAACGTAGACTGTTACTCAGTTTATTTAGCACATGCTTCAAACGCCCTGGATTAGGGTTTCCAGATTAGGGTTTCAATTTTAAGCAATCGTTTACTGTTTTATACACTCCGTTTATTCGAAATTCTATTCTAAATCATGAAGCCTAATCATTCCCCACAAAAATTTCTTAAAATGTCGCATATTACTCGGTTTTTATAGCACGTACTTCAAACCTTCCAGATTAGGGTTTTCAAATTATGGTTTCAATTTTAAGCACTCTTTTACTATGTTAGACACTCCGTTTCTTTGACATTCTATTATAAATGATCGAGCCTGATCAATCCTGACAAAAATTTTGACAAATTTCGAGCGGTACTCAGATGTTTTTTGCACGTGCTTCAACCATCCTAGATTAGGGTTTCGATTATAAGCACTCTTTTGCTGTTTTAGTTATGCACTTCGTTTCTTCGAAATTCTATTATAAATCATTATGCCTGATCATTCCCCACTAAAATTTTTAAAAACGTAGACTGTTACTCAGTTTATTTAGACATGCTTCAAACGCCCTTGATTAGGGTTTCCAGATTAGGGTTTCAATTTTAAGCAATCGTTTACTGTTTTATACACTCCGTTACTTCGACATTCTATTCTAAATCATGAAGCCAAATCATTCCCCACAAAAATTTCTTAAAATGTCGCATATTACTCGGTTTTTATAGCACGTACTTCAAATCTTCCAGATTAGGGTTTTCAAATTATGGTTTCAATTTTAAGCACTCTTTTACTATGTTAGACACTCTGTTTCTTTGACATTTTATTATAAATGATCGAGCCTGATCAATCCTGACAAAAATTTTGACAAATGTCGAGCGGTACTTGGATTTTTTTTGCACGTGCTTCAAACATCCCAGATTAGGGTTTCGATTATAAGCACTCTTTTGCTGTTTTATTTATGCACTCCGTTTCTTCGAAATTCTATTATAAATCATTATGCCTGATCATTCCCCACTAAAATTTTAAAAAATGTAGACTGTTACTCAGTATATTTAGCACATGCTTCAAACGCCCTGGATTAGGGTTTCCAGATTAGGGTTTCAATTTTAAGCAATCGTTTACTATTTTATACACTCCGTTTCTTCGAAATTCTGTTCTAAATCACGAAGCCTAATCATTCCCCACAAAAATTTCTTAAAATGTCGCATATTACTCGGTTTTTATAGCACGTACTTCAAACCTATCCAGATTAGGGTTTTCAAATTATGGTTTCAATTTTAAGCACTCTTTTACTATGTTAGACACTCTGTTTCTTTGACATTTTATTATAAATGATCGAGCCTGATCAATCCTGACAAAAATTTTGATAAATGTCGAGCGGTACTTGGATTTTTTTTGCACGTGCTTCAAACATCCCAGATTAGGGTTTCGATTATAAGCACTCTTTTGCTGTTTTATTTATGCACTCCGTTTCTTCGAAATTCTATTATAAATCATTATGCCTGATCATTCCCCACTAAAATTTTGAAAAACGTAGACTGTTACTCAGTTTATTTAGCAAATGCTTCAAACGCCCTGGATTAGGGTTTCCAGATTAGGGTTTCAATTTTAAGCAATCGTTTACTATTTTATACACTCCGTTTCTTCGAAATTCTATTCTAAATCACGAAGCCTAATCATTCCCCACCAAAATTTCTTAAAATGTCGCATATTACTCGGTTTTTATAGCACGTACTTCAAACCTTCCAGATTAGGGTTTTCAAATTATGGTTTCAATTTTAAACACTCTTTTACTATGTTAGACACTCCGTTTCTTTGACATTCTATTATAAATGATCGAGCCTGATCAATCCTGACAAAAATTTTGACAAATGTCGAAAGGTACTCGGATTTTTTTTGCACGTGCTTCAAACATCCCAGATTAGGGTTTCGATTATAAGCACTCTTTTGCTGTTTTATTTATGCACTCCGTTTCTTCGAAATTCTATTATAAATCATTATGCCTGATCATTCCCCACTAAAATTTTGAAAAACGTAGACTGTTACTCAGTTTATTTAGCAAATGCTTCAAACGCTTTGGATTAGGGTTTCCAGATTAGGGTTTCAATTTTAAGCAATCGTTTACTGTTTTATACACTCCGTTTCTTTGAAATTCTATTCTAAATCATGAAGCCTAATCATTCCCCACAAAAAATTCTTAAAATGTCGCATATTACTCGGTTTTTATAGCACGTACTTCAAACCTTCCAGATTAGGGTTTTCAAATTATGGTTTCAATTTTAAACACTCTTTTACTATGTTAGACACTCCGTTTCTTTGACATTCTATTATAAATGATCGAGCCTGATCAATCCTGACAAAAATTTTGACAAATGTCGAAAGGTACTCGGATTTTTTTTGCACGTGCTTCAAACATCCCAGATTAGGGTTTCGATTATAAGCACTCTTTTGCTGTTTTATTTATGCACTCCGTTTCTTCGAAATTCTATTATAAATCATTATGCCCGATCATTCCCCACTAAAATTTTGAAAAACGTAGACTGTTACTCAGTTTATTTAGCAAATGCTTCAAACGCTTTGGATTAGGGTTTCCAGATTAGGTTTCAATTTTTAGCAATCGTTTACTGTTTTATACACTCCGTTTCTTCGAAATTCTATTCTAAATCATGAAGCCTAATCATTCCCCACAAAAATTTCTTAAAATGTCGCATATTACTCGGTTTTTATAGCACGTACTTCAAACCTTCCAGATTAGGGTTTTCAAATTATGGTTTCAATTTTAAGCACTCTTTTACTATGTTAGACACTCCGTTTCTTTGACATTCTATTATAAATGATCGAGCCTGATCAATCCTGACAAAAATTTTGACAAATTTTGAGCGGTACTAAGATTTTTTTTGCACGTGCTTCAAACATCCCAGATTAGGGTTTCGATTATAAGCACTCTTTTGCTGTTTTATTTATGCACTCCGTTTCTTCGAAATTCTATTATAAATCATTATGCATGATCATTCCCCACTAAAATTTTGAAATACGTAGACTGTTACTCAGT
This sequence comes from Cucurbita pepo subsp. pepo, assembly GCF_057944985.1. Lineage (NCBI taxonomy): Eukaryota > Viridiplantae > Streptophyta > Magnoliopsida > Cucurbitales > Cucurbitaceae > Cucurbita > Cucurbita pepo. The sequence continues at coordinate 7,184,233 of NC_141814.1, read as the reverse complement.
TTATTTAGCAAATGCTTCAAACGCTTTGGATTAGGGTTTCCAGATTAGGTTTCAATTTTTAGCAATCGTTTACTGTTTTATACACTCCGTTTCTTCGAAATTCTATTCTAAATCATGAAGCCTAATCATTCCCCACAAAAATTTCTTAAAATGTCGCATATTATTCGGTTTTTATAGCACGTACTTCAAACCTTCCAGATTAGGGTTTTCAAATTATGGTTTCAATTTTAAGCACTCTTTACTATGTTAGACACTCCGTTTCTTTGACATTCTATTATAAATGATCGAGCCTTATCAATCCTGACAAAAATTTTGACAAATGTCGAAAGGTACTCGGATTTTTTTTGCACGTGCTTCAAACATCCCAGATTAGGGTTTCGATTATAAGCACTCTTTTGCTGTTTTATTTATGCACTCCGTTTCTTCGAAATTCTATTAGAAATCATTATGCCTGATCATTCCCCCCTAAAATTTCAAAAAACGTAGACTGTTACTCAGTTTATTTAGCACATGCTTCAAACGCCCTGGATTAGGGATTCCAGATTTGGGTTTCAATGTTAAGCAATCGTTTATTGTTTTATACACTCCGTTTCTTCGAAATTCTATTCTAAATCACGAAGCCTAATCATTCCCCACAAAAATTTCTTAAAATGTCGCATATTACTCGGTCTTTATGGCACGTACTTCAAACCTTCCAAATTAGGGTTTTCAAATTATGGTTTCAATTTTAAGCACTCTTTTACTATTTTATACACTCCGTTTCTTTGACATTCTATTATAAATGATCGAGCCTGATCAATCCTGACAAAAATTTTGGCAAATTTCGAGCGGTACTCGGATTTTTTTTGCACGTGCTTCAACCATCCCAGATTAGGGTTTCGATTATAATCACTCTTTTGCTTTTTTATTTATGCACTTCGTTTCTTCGAAATTCTATTATAAATCATTATGCCTGATCATTCCCCACTAAAATTTTGAAATACGTAGACTGTTACTCAGTTTATTTAGCACATGCTTCAAACGCCCTGGATTAGGGTTTCCAGATTTGGGTTTCAATTTTAAGCAATCGTTTACTGTTTTATACACTCCGTTTCTTCGAAATTCTATTATAAATCACGAAGCCTAATCATTCCCCACAAAAATTTCTTAAAATGTCGCATATTACTCGGTTTTTATAGCACGTACTTCAAACCTTCCAGATTAGGGTTTTCAAATTATGGTTTCAATTTTAAACACTCTTTTACTATGTTAGACACTCCGTTTCTTTGACATTCTATTATAAATGATCGAGCCTGATCAATCCTGACAAAAATTTTGACAAATGTCGAGCGGTACTCGGATTTTTTTTGCACGTGCTTCAAACATCCCAGATTAGGGTTTCGATTATAAGCACTCTTTTGCTGTTTTATTTATGCACTCCGTTTCTTCGAAATTCTATTATAAATCATTATGCCTGATCATTCCCCACTAAAATTTTGAAAAATGTAGACTGTTACTCAGTTTATTTAGCACCTGCTTCAAACGCCCTGGATTAGGGTTTCCAGATTAGGGTTTCAATTTTAAGCAATCGTTTACTGTTTTATACACTCCGTTTCTTCGAAATTCTATTCTAAATCATGAAGCCTAATCATTCCCCACAAAAATTTCTTAAAATGTCGCATATTACTCGGTTTTGTAGCACGTACTTCAAACCTTCCAGATTAGGGTTTTCAAATTATGGTTTCAATTTTAAGCACTCTTTTACTATGTTATACACTCCGTTTCTTTGACATTCTATTATAAATGATCGAGCCTGATCAATCCTGACAAAAATTTTGACAAATTTCGAGCGGTACTCGGATTTTTTTTGCACGTGCTTCAAACATCCCAGATTAGGGTTTCGATTATAAGCACTCTTTTGCTGTTTTATTTATGCACTCCGTTTCTTCGAAATTCTATTATAAATCATTATGCCTGATCATTCCCCACTAAAATTTTGAAAAACGTAGACTGTTACTCAGTTTATTTAGCACATGCTTCAAACGCCCTGGATTAGGGTTTCCAGATTAGGGTTTCAATTTTAAGCAATCGTTTACTATTTTATACACTCCGTTTCTTCGAAATTCTATTCTAAATCATGAAGCCTAATCATTCCCTACAAAAATTTCTTAAAATGTCGCATATTAGTCGGTCTTTATAGCACGTACTTCAAACCTTCCAAATTAGGGTTTTCAAATTATGGTTTCAATTTTAAGCACTCTTTTACTATTTTATACACTCCGTTTCTTTGACATTCTATTATAAATGATCGAGCCTGATCAATCCTGACAAAAATTTTGACAAATTTCGAGCGGTACTCGGATTTTTTTTGCACGTGCTTCAAACATCCCAGATTAGGGTTTCGATTATAAGCACTCTTTTGCTGTTTTATTTATGCACTTCGTTTCTTCGAAATTCTATTATAAATCATTATGCCTGATCATTCCCCACTAAAATTTTGAAAAACGTAGACTGTTACTCAGTTTATTTAGCACATGCTTCAAACGCCCTGGATTAGGGTTTCCAGATTAGGGTTTCAATTTTAAGAAATCGTTTACTGTTTTATACACTCCGTTTCTTCGAAATTCTATTCTAAATCATGAAGCCTAATCATTCCCCACAAAAATTTCTTAAAATGTCGCATATTACTCGGTTTTTATAGCACGTACTTCAAACCTTCCAGATTAGGGTTTTCAAATTATGGTTTCAATTTTAAGCACTCTTTTACTATGTTAGACACTCCGTTTCTTTGACATTCTATTATAAATGATCGAGCCTGATCAATCCTGACAAAAATTTTGACAAATGTCGAGCGGTAATCGGATTTTTTTTGCACGTGCTTCAAACATCCCAGATTAGGGTTTCGATTATAAGCACTCTTTTGCTGTTTTATTTATGCACTCCGTTTCTTCGAAATTCTATTATAAATCATTATGCCTGATCATTCCCCACTAAAATTTTAAAAAATGTAGACTGTTACTCAGTTTATTTAGCACATGCTTCAAACGCCCTGAATTAGGGTTTCCAGATTAGGGTTTCAATTTTAAGCAATCGTTTACTGTTTTATACACTCCGTTTCTTCGAAATTCTATTCTAAATCACGAAGCCTAATCATTCCCCACAAAAATTTCTTAAAATGTCGCATATTACTCGGTTTTTATAGCACATACTTCAAACCTTCCAGATTAGGGTTTTCAAATTATGGTTTCAATTTTAAGCACTCTTTTACTATTTTATACACTCCGTTTCTTTGACATTCTATTATAAATGATCGAGCCTGATCAATCCTGACAAAAATTTTGGCAAATTTCGAGCGGTACTCGGATTTTTTTTGCACGTGCTTCAACCATCCCAGATTAGGGTTTCGATTATAATCACTCTTTTGCTTTTTTATTTATGCACTTCGTTTCTTCGAAATTCTATTATAAATCATTATGCCTGATCATTCCCCACTAAAATTTTGAAATACGTAGACTGTTACTCAGTTTATTTAGCACATGCTTCAAACGCCCTGGATTAGGGTTTCCAGATTTGGGTTTCAATTTTAAGCAATCGTTTACTGTTTTATACACTCCGTTTCTTCGAAATTCTATTCTAAATCATGAAGCCTAATCATTCCCCACAAAAATTTCTTAAAATGTCGCATATTACTCGGTTTTTATAGCACGTACTTCAAACCTTCCAGATTAGGGTTTTCAAATTATGGTTTCAATTTTAAACACTCTTTTACTATGTTAGACACTCCGTTTCTTTGACATTCTATTATAAATGATCGAGCCTGATCAATCCTGACAAAAACTTTGACAAATTTCGAGCGGTACTCGGATTTTTTTTGCACGTGCTTCAACCATCCTAGATTAGGGTTTCGATTATAAGCACTCTTTTGCTGTTTTATTTATGCACTTCGTTTCTTCGAAATTCTATTATAAATCATTATGCCTGATCATTCCCCACTAAAATTTCTTAAAATGTCGTATATTACTCGGTTTTTATAGCACGTACTTCAAATCTTGCAGATTAGGGTTTTCAAATTATGGTTTCAATTTTAAGCACTCTTTTACTATGTTAGACACTCCGTTTCTTTGACATTCTATTATAAATGATCGAGCCTGATCAATCCTGACAAAAATTTTGACAAATGTCGAGCGGTACTCGGATTTTTTTTGCACGTGCTTCAAACATCCCAGATTAGGGTTTCGATTATAAGCACTCTTTTGCTGTTTTATTTATGCACTCCGTTTCTTCGAAATTCTATTATAAATCATTATGCCTGATCATTCCCCACTAAAATTTTAAAAAATGTAGACTGTTACTCAGTTTATTTAGCACATGCTTCAAACGCCCTGAATTAGGGTTTCCAGATTAGGGTTTCAATTTTAAGCAATCGTTTACTGTTTTATACACTCCGTTTCTTCGAAATTCTATTCTAAATCACGAAGCCTAATCATTCCCCACAAAAATTTCTTAAAATGTCGCATATTACTCGGTTTTTATAGCACATACTTCAAACCTTCCAGATTAGGGTTTTCAAATTATGGTTTCAATTTTAAGCACTCTTTTACTATTTTATACACTCCGTTTCTTTGACATTCTATTATAAATGATCGAGCCTGATCAATCCTGACAAAAATTTTGGCAAATTTCGAGCGGTACTCGGATTTTTTTTGCACGTGCTTCAACCATCCCAGATTAGGGTTTCGATTATAATCACTCTTTTGCTTTTTTATTTATGCACTTCGTTTCTTCGAAATTCTATTATAAATCATTATGCCTGATCATTCCCCACTAAAATTTTGAAATACGTAGACTGTTACTCAGTTTATTTAGCACATGCTTCAAACGCCCTGGATTAGGGTTTCCAGATTTGGGTTTCAATTTTAAGCAATCGTTTACTGTTTTATACACTCCGTTTCTTCGAAATTCTATTCTAAATCATGAAGCCTAATCATTCCCCACAAAAATTTCTTAAAATGTCGCATATTACTCGGTTTTTATAGCACGTACTTCAAACCTTCCAGATTAGGGTTTTCAAATTATGGTTTCAATTTTAAACACTCTTTTACTATGTTAGACACTCCGTTTCTTTGACATTCTATTATAAATGATCGAGCCTGATCAATCCTGACAAAAATTTTGACAAATTTCGAGCGGTACTCGGATTTTTTTTGCACGTGCTTCAACCATCCTAGATTAGGGTTTCGATTATAAGCACTCTTTTGCTGTTTTATTTATGCACTTCGTTTCTTCGAAATTCTATTATAAATCATTATGCCTGATCATTCCCCACTAAAATTTCTTAAAATGTCGTATATTACTCGGTTTTTATAGCACGTACTTCAAATCTTGCAGATTAGGGTTTTCAAATTATGGTTTCAATTTTAAGCACTCTTTTACTATGTTAGACACTCCGTTTCTTTGACATTCTATTATAAATGATCGAGCCTGATCAATCCTGACAAAAATTTTGACAAATGTCGAGCGGTACTCGGATTTTTTTTGCACGTGCTTCAAACATCCCAGATTAGGGTTTCGATTATAAGCACTCTTTTGCTGTTTTATTTATGCACTCCGTTTCTTCGAAATTCTATTATAAATCATTATGCCTGATCATTCCCCACTAAAATTTTGAAAAACGTAGACTGTTACTCAGTTTATTTAGCACCTGCTTCAAACGCCCTGGATTAGGGTTTCCAGATTAGGGTTTCAATTTTAAGCAATCGTTTACTGTTTTATACACTTCGTTTCTTCGAAATTCTATTCTAAATCATGAAGCCTAATCATTCCCCACAAAAATTTCTTAAAATGTCGCATATTACTCGGTTTTGTAGCACGTACTTCAAACCTTCCAGATTAGGGTTTTCAAATTATGGTTTCAATTTTAAGCACTCTTTTACTATGTTATACACTCCGTTTCTTTGACATTCTATTATAAATGATCGAGCCTGATCAATCCTGACAAAAATTTTGACAAATTTCGAGCGGTACTCGGATTTTTTTTGCACGTGCTTCAACCATCCTAGATTAGGGTTTCGATTATAAGCACTCTTTTGCTGTTTTATTTATGCACTTCGTTTCTTCGAAATTCTATTATAAATCATTATGCCTGATCATTCCCCACTAAAATTTTTAAAAACGTAGACTGTTACTCGGTTTATTTAGCACATGCTTCAAACTCCCTGGATTAGGGTTTCCAGATTAGGGTTTCAATTTTAAGCAATCGTTTACTGTTTTATACACTCCGTTTCTTCGAAATTCTATTCTAAATCATGAAGCCTAATCATTCCCCACAAAAATTTCTTAAAATGTCGCATATTACTCGGTTTTGTAGCACGTACTTCAAACCTTCCAGATTAGGGTTTTCAAATTATGGTTTCAATTTTAAACACTCTTTTACTATGTTAGACACTCCGTTTCTTTGACATTCTATTATAAATGATCGAGCCTGATCAATCCTAACAAAAATTTTGACAAATGTCGAGCGGTACTCGGATTTGTTTTGCACGTGCTTCAACCATCCTAGATTAGGGTTTCGATTATAAGCACTCTTTTGCTGTTTTATTTATGCACTTCGTTTCTTCGAAATTCTATTATAAATCATTATGCCTGATCATTCCCCACTAAAATTTCTTAAAATGTCGCATATTACTCGGTTTTTATAGCACGTACTTCAAATCTTGCAGATTAGGGTTTTCAAATTATGGTTTCAATTTTAAGCACTCTTTTACTATGTTAGACACTCCATTTCTTTGACATTCTATTATAAATGATCGAGCCTGATCAATCCTGACAAAAATTTTGACAAATGTCGAGCGGTACTCGGATTTTTTTTGCACGTGCTTCAAACATCCCAGATTAGGGTTTCGATTATAAGCACTCTTTTGCTTTTTTATTTATGCACTCCGTTTCTTCGAAATTCTATTATAAATCATTATGCCTGATCATTCCCCATTAAAATTTTGAAAAACGTAGACTGTTACTCAGTTTGTTTAGCACATGCTTCAAACGCCCTGGATTAGGGTTTCAATTTTAAGCAATCGTTTACTGTTTTATACACTCCGTTTCTTCGAAATTCTATTCTAAATCATGAAGCCTAATCATTCCCCACAAAAATTTCTTAAAATGTCGCATATTACTCGGTTTTGTAGCACGTACTTCAAACCTTCAAGATTAGGGTTTTCAAATTATGGTTTCAATTTTAAGCACTCTTTTACTATTTTATACACTCCGTTTCTTTGACATTCTATTATAAATGATCGAGCCTGATCAATCCTGACAAAAATTTTGACAAATGTCGAGCGGTACTCGGATTTTTTTTGCACGTGTTTCAACCATCCCAGATTAGGGTTTCGATTATAAGCACTCTTTTGCTTTTTTATTTATGCACTCCGTTTTTTCGAAATTCTATTATAAATCATTATGCCTGATCATTACCCACTAAAATTTTGAAAAACGTAGACTGTTACTCAGTTTATTTAGCACATGCTTCAAACGCCCTGGATTAGGGTTTCCAGATTAGGGTTTCAATTTTAAGCAATCGTTTACTGTTTTATACACTCCGTTTATTCGAAATTCTATTCTAAATCATGAAGCCTAATCATTCCCCACAAAAATTTCTTAAAATGTCGCATATTACTCGGTTTTTGTAGCACGTACTTCAAACCTTCAAGATTAGGGTTTTCAAATTATGGTTTCAATTTTAAGCACTCTTTTACTATGTTAGACACTCTGTTTCTTTGACATTTTATTATAAATGATCGAGCCTGATCAATCCTGACAAAAATTTTGATAAATGTCGAGCGGTACTTGGATTTTTTTTGCACGTGCTTCAAACATCCCAGATTAGGGTTTCGATTATAAGCACTCTTTTGCTGTTTTATTTATGCACTCCGTTTCTTCGAAATTCTATTATAAATCATTATGCCTGATCATTCCCCACTAAAATTTTGAAAAACGTAGACTGTTACTCAGTTTATTTAGCAAATGCTTCAAACGCCCTGGATTAGGGTTTCCAGATTAGGGTTTCAATTTTAAGCAATCGTTTACTATTTTATACACTCCGTTTCTTCGAAATTCTATTCTAAATCACGAAGCCTAATCATTCCCCACCAAAATTTCTTAAAATGTCGCATATTACTCGGTTTTTATAGCACGTACTTCAAACCTTCCAGATTAGGGTTTTCAAATTATGGTTTCAATTTTAAACACTCTTTTACTATGTTAGACACTCCGTTTCTTTGACATTCTATTATAAATGATCGAGCCTGATCAATCCTGACAAAAATTTTGACAAATGTCGAAAGGTACTCGGATTTTTTTTGCACGTGCTTCAAACATCCCAGATTAGGGTTTCGATTATAAGCACTCTTTTGCTGTTTTATTTATGCACTCCGTTTCTTCGAAATTCTATTATAAATCATTATGCCTGATCATTCCCCACTAAAATTTTGAAAAACGTAGACTGTTACTCAGTTTATTTAGCAAATGCTTCAAACGCTTTGGATTAGGGTTTCCAGATTAGGGTTTCAATTTTAAGCAATCGTTTACTGTTTTATACACTCCGTTTCTTTGAAATTCTATTCTAAATCATGAAGCCTAATCATTCCCCACAAAAAATTCTTAAAATGTCGCATATTACTCGGTTTTTATAGCACGTACTTCAAACCTTCCAGATTAGGGTTTTCAAATTATGGTTTCAATTTTAAACACTCTTTTACTATGTTAGACACTCCGTTTCTTTGACATTCTATTATAAATGATCGAGCCTGATCAATCATGACAAAAATTTTGACAAATGTCGAAAGGTACTCGGATTTTTTTTGCACGTGCTTCAAACATCCCAGATTAGGGTTTCGATTATAAGCACTCTTTTGCTGTTTTATTTATGCACTCCGTTTCTTCGAAATTCTATTATAAATCATTATGCCCGATCATTCCCCACTAAAATTTTGAAAAACGTAGACTGTTACTCAGTTTATTTAGCAAATGCTTCAAACGCTTTGGATTAGGGTTTCCAGATTAGGTTTCAATTTTTAGCAATCGTTTACTGTTTTATACACTCCGTTTCTTCGAAATTCTATTCTAAATCATGAAGCCTAATCATTCCCCACAAAAATTTCTTAAAATGTCGCATATTACTCGGTTTTTATAGCACGTACTTCAAACCTTCCAGATTAGGGTTTTCAAATTATGGTTTCAATTTTAAGCACTCTTTTACTATGTTAGACACTCCGTTTCTTTGACATTCTATTATAAATGATCGATCCTGATCAATCCTGACAAAAATTTTGACAAATTTTGAGCGGTACTAAGATTTTTTTTGCACGTGCTTCAAACATCCCAGATTAGGGTTTCGATTATAAGCACTCTTTTGCTGTTTTATTTATGCACTCCGTTTCTTCGAAATTCTATTATAAATCATTATGCATGATCATTCCCCACTAAAATTTTGAAATACGTAGACTGTTACTCAGTTTATTTAGCAAATGCTTCAAACGCTTTGGATTAGGGTTTCCAGATTAGGTTTCAATTTTTAGCAATCGTTTACTGTTTTATACACTCCGTTTCTTCGAAATTCTATTCTAAATCATGAAGCCTAATCATTCCCCACAAAAATTTCTTAAAATGTCGCATATTATTCGGTTTTTATAGCACGTACTTCAAACCTTCCAGATTAGGGTTTTCAAATTATGGTTTCAATTTTAAGCACTCTTTACTATGTTAGACACTCCGTTTCTTTGACATTCTATTATAAATGATCGAGCCTTATCAATCCTGACAAAAATTTTGACAAATGTCGAAAGGTACTCGGATTTTTTTTGCACGTGCTTCAAACATCCCAGATTAGGGTTTCGATTATAAGCACTCTTTTGCTGTTTTATTTATGCACTCCGTTTCTTCGAAATTCTATTAGAAATCATTATGCCTGATCATTCCCCACTAAAATTTCAAAAAACGTAGACTGTTACTCAGTTTATTTAGCAAATGCTTCAAACGCCCTGGATTAGGGTTTCCAGATTAGGGTTTCAATTTTAAGCAATCGTTTACTGTTTTATACACTCCGTTTCTTCGAAATTCTACTCTAAATCGTGAAGCCTAATCATTCCCCACAAAAATTTCTTAAAATGTCGCATATTACTCGGTCTTTATGGCACGTACTTCAAACCTTCCAAATTAGGGTTTTCAAATTATGGTTTCAATTTTAAGCACTCTTTTACTATTTTATACACTCCGTTTCTTTGACATTCTATTATAAATGATCTAGCCTGATCAATCCTGACAAAAATTTTGACAAATTTCGAGCGGTACTCGGATTTTTTTTGCACGTGCTTCAAACATCCCAGATTAGGGTTTCGATTATAAGCACTCTTTTGCTGTTTTATTTATGCACTTCGTTTCTTCGAAATTCTATTATAATTCATTATGCCTGATCATTCCCAACTAAAATTTTGAAATACGTAGACTGTTACTCAGTTTATTTAGCACATGCTTCAAACGCCCTGGATTAGGGATTCCAGATTTGGGTTTCAATGTTAAGCAATCGTTTATTGTTTTATACACTCCGTTTCTTCGAAATTCTATTCTAAATCACGAAGCCTAATCATTCCCCACAAAAATTTCTTAAAATGTCGCATATTACTCGGTTTTTATAGCACGTACTTCAAACATTCCAGATTAGGGTTTTCAAATTATGGTTTCAATTTTAAACACTCTTTTACTATGTTAGACACTCCGTTTTTTTGACATTCTATTATAAATGATCGAGCCTTATCAATCCTGACAAAAATTTTGACAAATGTCGAAAGGTACTCGGATTTTTTTTGCACGTGCTTCAAACATCTCAGATTAGGGTTTCGATTATAAGCACTCTTTTGCTGTTTTATTTATGCACTCCGTTTCTTCGAAATTCTATTATAAATCATTATGCCTGATCATTCCCCACTAAAATTTTGAAAAACGTAGACTGTTACTCAGTTTATTTAGCAAATGCTTCAAACGCTTTGGATTAGGGTTTCCAGATTAGGTTTCAATTTTTAGCAATCGTTTACTGTTTTATACACTCCGTTTCTTCGAAATTCTATTCTAAATCATGAAGCCTAATCATTCCCCACAAAAATTTCTTAAAATGTCGCATATTATTCGGTTTTTATAGCACGTACTTCAAACCTTCCAGATTAGGGTTTTCAAATTATGGTTTCAATTTTAAGCACCATTTACTATGTTAGACACTCCGTTTCTTTGACATTCTATTATAAATGATCGAGCCTGATCAATCCTGACAAAAATTTTGACAAATGTCGAAAGGTACTCGGATTTTTTTTGCACGTGCTTCAAACATCTCAGATTAGGGTTTCGATTATAAGCACTCTTTTGCTGTTTTATTTATGCACTCCGTTTCTTCGAAATTCTATTATAAATCATTATGCCTGATCATTCCCCACTAAAATTTTGAAAAACGTAGACTGTTACTCAGTTTATTTAGCAAATGCTTCAAACGCTTTGGATTAGGGTTTCCAGATTAGGTTTCAATTTTTAGCAATCGTTTACTGTTTTATACACTCCGTTTCTTCGAAATTCTATTCTAAATCATGAAGCCTAATCATTCCCCACAAAAATTTCTTAAAATGTCGCATATTATTCGGTTTTTATAGCACGTACTTCAAACCTTCCAAATTAGGGTTTTCAAATTATGGTTTCAATTTTAAGCACCATTTACTATGTTAGACACTCCGTTTCTTTGACATTCTATTATAAATGATCGAGCCTGATCAATCCTGACAAAAATTTTGACAAATGTCGAAAGGTACTCGGATTTTTTTTGCACGTGCTTCAAACATCTCAGATTAGGGTTTCGATTATAAGCACTATTTGCTGTTTTATTTATGCACTCCGTTTCTTCGAAATTCTATTATAAATCATTATGCCTGATCATTCCCCACTAAAATTTTGAAAAACGTAGACTGTTACTCAGTTTATTTAGCAAATGCTTCAAACGCTTTGGATTAGGGTTTCCAGATTAGGTTTCAATTTTTAGCAATCGTTTACTGTTTTATACACTCCGTTTCTTCGAAATTCTATTCTAAATCATGAAGCCTAATCATTCCCCACAAAAATTTCTTAAAATGTCGCATATTATTCGGTTTTTATAGCACGTACTTCAAACCTTCCAGATTAGGGTTTTCAAATTATGGTTTCAATTTTAAGCACTCTTTACTATGTTAGACACTCCGTTTCTTTGACATTCTATTATAAATGATCGAGCCTGATCAATCCTGACAAAAATTTTGACAAATTTCGAGCGGTACTCGGATTTTTTTTGCATGTGCTTCAAACATCCCAGATTAGGGTTTCGATTATAAGCACTCTTTTGCTGTTTTATTTATGCACTCCGTTTCTTCGAAATTCTATTATAAATCATTATGCCTGATCATTCCCCACTAAAATTTTAAAAAACGTAGACTGTTACTCAGTTTATTTAGCAAATGCTTCAAACGCCCTGGATTAGGGTTTCCAGATTAGGGTTTCAATTTTAAGCAATCGTTTACTGTTTTATACACTCCGTTTCTTCGAAATTCTATTCTAAATCATGAAGCCTAATCATTCCCCACAAAAATTTCTTAAAATGTCGCATATTACTCGGTCTTTATAGCACGTACTTCAAACCTTCCAAATTAGGGTTTTCAATTTATGGTTTCAATTTTAAGCACTCTTTTACTATTTTATACACTCCGTTTCTTTGACATTCTATTATAAATGATCGAGCCTGATCAATCCTGACAAAAATTTTGACAAATTTCGAGCGGTACTCGGATTTTTTTTGCACGTGCTTCAAACATCCCAGATTAGGGTTTCGATTATAAGCACTCTTTTGCTGTTTTATTTATGCACTTCGTTTCTTCGAAATTCTATTATAAATCATTATGCCTGATCATTCCCCACTAAAATTTTGAAATACGTAGACTGTTACTCAGTTTATTTAGCACATGCTTCAAACGCCCTGGATTAGGGTTTCCAGATTTGGGTTTCAATTTTAAGCAATCGTTTACTGTTTTATACACTCCGTTTCTTCGAAATTCTATTCTAAATCACGAAGCCTAATCATTCCCGACAAAAATTTCATAAAATGTTGCATATTACTCGGTTTTTATAGCACGTACTTCAAACCTTCCAGATTAGGGTTTTCAAATTATGGTTTCAATTTTAAACACTCTTTTACTATGTTAGACACTCCGTTTCTTTGACATTCTATTATAAATGATCGAGCCTGATCAATCCTGACAAAAATTTTGACAAATGTCGAGCGGTACTCGGATTTTTTTTGCACGTGCTTCAAACATCCCAGATTAGGGTTTCGATTATAAGCACTCTTTTGCTGTTTTATTTATGCACTCCGTTTCTTCGAAATTCTATTATAAATCATTATGCCTGATCATTCCCCACTAAAATTTTAAAAAACGTAGACTGTTACTCAGTTTATTTAGCAAATTCTTCAAACGCCCTGGATTAGGGTTTCCAGATTAGGGTTTCAATTTTAAGCAATCGTTTACTGTTTTATACACTCCGTTTCTTCGAAATTCTATTCTAAATCATGAAGCCTAATCATTCCCCACAAAAATTTCTTAAAATGTCGCATATTACTCGGTCTTTATAGCACGTACTTCAAACCTTCCAAATTAGGGTTTTCAAATTATGGTTTCAATTTTAAGCACTCTTTTACTATTTTATACACTCCGTTTCTTTGACATTCTATTATAAATGATCGAGCCTGATCAATCCTGACAAAAATTTTGACAAATTTCGAGCGGTACTCGGATTTTTTTTGCACGTGCTTCGCACATCCCAGATTAGGGTTTCGATTATAAGAACTCTTTTGCTGTTTTATTTATGCACTCCGTTTCTTCGAAATTCTATTATAAATCATTATGCCTGATCATTCCCCACTAAAATTTTGAAAAACGTAGACTGTTACTCAGTTTATTTAGCAAATGCTTCAAACGCCCTGGATTAGGGTTTCCAGATTAGGGTTTCAATTTTAAGCAATCGTTTACTGTTTTATACACTCCGTTTCTTCGAAATTCTATTCTAAATCACGAAGCCTAATCATTCCCGACAAAAATTTCTTAAAATGTCGCATATTACTCGGTTTTTATAGCACGTACTTCAAACCTTCCAGATTAGGGTTTTCAAATTATGGTTTCAATTTTAAACACTCTTTTACTATGTTAGACACTCCGTTTCTTTGACATTCTATTATAAGTGATCGAGCCTGATCAATCCTGACAAAAATTTTGACAAATGTCGAGCGGTACTCGGATTTTTTTTGCACGTGCTTCAAACATCACAGATTAGGGTTTCGATTATAAGCACTCTTTTGCTGTTTTATTTATGCACTCCGTTTCTTCGAAATTCTATTATAAATCATTATGCCTGATCATTCCCCACTAAAATTTTAAAAAACGTAGACTGTTACTCAGTTTATTTAGCAAATTCTTCAAACGCCCTGGATTAGGGTTTCCAGATTAGGGTTTCAATTTTAAGCAATCGTTTACTGTTTTATACACTCCGTTTCTTCGAAATTCTATTCTAAATCATGAAGCCTAATCATTCCCCACAAAAATTTCTTAAAATGTCGCATATTACTCGGTCTTTATAGCACGTACTTCAAACCTTCCAAATTAGGGTTTTTAAATTATGGTTTCAATTTTAAGCACTCTTTTACTATTTTATACACTCCGTTTCTTTGACATTCTATTATAAATGATCGAGCCTGATCAATCCTGACAAAAATTTTGACAAATTTCGAGCGGTACTCGGATTTTTTTTGCACGTGCTTCGCACATCCCAGATTAGGGTTTCGATTATAAGCACTCTTTTGCTGTTTTATTTATGCACTTCGTTTCTTCGAAATTCTATTATAAATCATTATGCCTGATCATTCCCCACTAAAATTTTGAAATACGTAGACTGTTACTCAGTTTATTTAGCACATGCTTCAAACGCCCTGGATTAGGGTTTCCAGATTTGGGTTTCAATTTTAAGCAATCGTTTACTGTTTTATACACTCCGTTTCTTCGAAATTCTATTCTAAATCATGAAGCCTAATCATTCCCCACAAAAATTTCTTAAAATGTCGCATATTACTCAGTCTTTATAGCACGTACTTCAAACCTTCCAAATTAGGGTTTTCAAATTATGGTTTCAATTTTAAGCACTCTTTTACTATTTTATACACTCCGTTTCTTTGACATTCTATTATAAATGATCGAGCCTGATCAATCCTGACAAAAATTTTGACAAATTTCGAGCGGTACTCGGATTTTTTTTGCACGTGCTTCAAACATCCCAGATTAGGGTTTCGATTATAAGAACTCTTTTGCTGTTTTATTTATGCACTCCGTTTCTTCGAAATTCTATTATAAATCATTATGCCTGATCATTCCCCACTAAAATTTTGAAAAACGTAGACTGTTACTCAGTTTATTTAGCAAATGCTTCAAACGCCCTGGATTAGGGTTTCCAGATTAGGGTTTCAATTTTAAGCAATCGTTTACTGTTTTATACACTCCGTTTCTTCGAAATTCTATTCTAAATCACGAAGCCTAATCATTCCCCACAAAAATTTCTTAAAATGTCGCATATTACTCGGTTTTTATAGCACGTACTTCAAACCTTCAAGATTAGGGTTTTCAAATTATGGTTTCAATTTTAAACACTCTTTTACTATGTTAAACACTCCGTTTCTTTGACATTCTATTATAAATGATCGAGCCTGATCAATCCTGACAAAAATTTTGACAAATGTCGAAAGGTACTCGGATTTTTTTTGCACGTGCTTCAAACATCTCAGATTAGGGTTTCGATTATAAGCACTCTTTTGCTGTTTTATTTATGCACTCCGTTTCTTCGAAATTCTATTATAAATCATTATGCCTGATCATTCCCCACTAAAATTTTAAAAAACGTAGACTGTTACTCAGTTTATTTAGCAAATGCTTCAAACGCTTTGGATTAGGGTTTCCAGATTAGGTTTCAATTTTTAGCAATCGTTTACTGTTTTATACACTCCGTTTCTTCGAAATTCTATTCTAAATCATGAAGCCTAATCATTCCCCACAAAAATTTCTTAAAATGTCGCATATTACTCGTTTTTTATATCACGTACTTCAAACCTTCATAATTAGGGTTTTCAAATTATGGTTTCATTTTTAAGCACTCTTTTACTATGTTAGACACTCCGTTTCTTTGACATTCTAATATAAATGATCGAGCCTGATCAATCCTGACAAAAATTTTGACAAATGTCGAGCGGTACTCGGATTTTTTTTGCACGTGCTTCAAACATCCCAGATTAGGGTTTCGATTATAAGCACTCTTTTGCTGTTTTATTTATGCACTCCGTTTCTTCGAAATTCTATTATAAATCATTATGCCTGATCATTCCCCACTAAAATTTTAAAAAACGTAGACTGTTACTCAGTTTATTTAGCAAATTCTTCAAACGCCCTGGATTAGGGTTTCCAGATTAGGGTTTCAATTTTAAGCAATCGTTTACTGTTTTATACACTCCGTTTCTTCGAAATTCTATTCTAAATCATGAAGCCTAATCATTCCCCACAAAAATTTCTTAAAATGTCGCATATTACTCGGTCTTTATAGCACGTACTTCAAACCTTCCAAATTAGGGTTTTCAAATTATGGTTTCAATTTTAAGCACTCTTTTACTATTTTATACACTCCGTTTCTTTGACATTCTATTATAAATGATCGAGCCTGATCAATCCTGACAAAAATTTTGACAAATTTCGAGCGGTACTCGGATTTTTTTTGCACGTGCTTCAAACATCCCAGATTAGGGTTTCGATTATAAGCACTCTTTTGCTGTTTTATTTATGCACTTCGTTTCTTTTAAATTCTATTATAAATCATTATGCCTGATCATTCCCCACTAAAATTTTGAAATACGTAGACTGTTACTCAGTTTATTTAGCACATGCTTCAAACGCCCTGGATTAGGGTTTCCAGATTTGGGTTTCAATTTTAAGCAATCGTTTACTGTTTTATACACTCCGTTTCTTCGAAATTCTATTCTAAATCATGAAGCCTAATCATTCCCCACAAAAATTTCTTAAAATGTCGCATATTACTCGGTCTTTATAGCACGTACTTCAAACCTTCCAAATTAGGGTTTTCAAATTATGGTTTCAATTTTAAGCACTCTTTTACTATTTTATACACTCCGTTTCTTTGACATTCTATTATAAATGATCGAGCCTGATCAATCCTGACAAAAATTTTGACAAATTTCGAGCGGTACTCGGATTTTTTTTGCACGTGCTTCAAACATCCCAGATTAGGGTTTCGATTATAAGAACTCTTTTGCTGTTTTATTTATGCACTCCGTTTCTTCGAAATTCTATTATAAATCATTATGCCTGATCATTCCCCACTAAAATTTTGAAAAACGTAGACTGTTACTCAGTTTATTTAGCAAATGCTTCAAACGCCCTGGATTAGGGTTTCCAGATTAGGGTTTCAATTTTAAGCAATCGTTTACTGTTTTATACACTCCGTTTCTTCGAAATTCTATTCTAAATCACGAAGCCTAATCATTCCCGACAAAAATTTCTTAAAATGTCGCATATTACTCGGTTTTTATAGCACGTACTTCAAACCTTCAAGATTAGGGTTTTCAAATTATGGTTTCAATTTTAAACACTCTTTTACTATGTTAAACACTCCGTTTCTTTGACATTCTATTATAAATGATCGAGCCTGATCAATCCTGACAAAAATTTTGACAAATGTCGAAAGGTACTCGGATTTTTTTTGCACGTGCTTCAAACATCTCAGATTAGGGTTTCGATTATAAGCACTCTTTTGCTGTTTTATTTATGCACTCCGTTTCTTCGAAATTCTATTATAAATCATTATGCCTGATCATTCCCCACTAAAATTTTAAAAAACGTAGACTGTTACTCAGTTTATTTAGCAAATGCTTCAAACGCTTTGGATTAGGGTTTCCAGATTAGGTTTCAATTTTTAGCAATCGTTTACTGTTTTATACACTCCGTTTCTTCGAAATTCTATTCTAAATCATGAAGCCTAATCATTCCCCACAAAAATTTCTTAAAATGTCGCATATTACTCGTTTTTTATATCACGTACTTCAAACCTTCATAATTAGGGTTTTCAAATTATGGTTTCATTTTTAAGCACTCTTTTACTATGTTAGACACTCCGTTTCTTTGACATTCTAATATAAATGATCGAGCCTGATCAATCCTGACAAAATTTTTGACAAATTTCGAGCGGTACTCGGATTTTTTTTGCACGTGCTTCAAACATCCCAGATTAGGGTTTCGATTATAAGCACTCTTTTGCTGTTTTATTTATGCACTCCGTTTCTTCGAAATTCTATTATAAATCATTATGCCTAATCATTCCCCACTATAATTTTAAAAAACGTAGACTGTTACTCAGTTTATTTAGCAAATGCTTCAAACGCCCTGGATTAGGGTTTCCAGATTAGGGTTTCAATTTTAAGCAATCGTTTACTGTTTTATACACTCCGTTTCTTCGAAATTCTATTCTAAATCATGAAGCCTAATCATTCCCCACAAAAATTTCTTAAAATGTCGCATATTACTCGGTCTTTATAGCACGTACTTCAAACCTTCCAAATTAGGGTTTTCAAATTATGGTTTCAATTTTAAGCACTCTTTTACTATTTTATACACTCCGTTTCTTTGACATTCTATTATAAATGATCGAGCCTGATCAATCCTGACAAAAATTTTGACAAATTTCGAGCGGTACTCGGATTTTTTTTGCACGTGCTTCGAACATCCCAGATTAGGGTTTCGATTATAAGCACTCTTTTGCTGTTTTATTTATGCACTTCGTTTCTTCGAAATTCTATTATAAATCATTATGCCTGATCATTCCCCACTAAAATTTTGAAATACGTAGACTGTTACTCAGTTTATTTAGCACATGCTTCAAACGCCCTGGATTAGGGTTTCCAGATTAGGGTTTCAATTTTAAGCAATCGTTTACTGTTTTATACACTCCGTTTCTTCGAAATTCTATTCTAAATCACGAAGCGTAATCATTCCCGACAAAAATTTCTTAAAATGTCGCATATTACTCGGTTTTTATAGCACGTACTTCAAACCTTCCAGATTAGGGTTTTCAAATTATGGTTTCAATTTTAAACACTCTTTTACTATGTTAGACACTCCGTTTCTTTGACATTCTATTATAAGTGATCGAGCCTGATCAATCCTGACAAAAATTTTGACAAATGTCGAGCGGTACTCGGATTTTTTTTGCACGTGCTTCAAACATCCCAGATTAGGGTTTCGATTATAAGCACTCTTTTGCTGTTTTATTTATGCACTCCGTTTCTTCGAAATTCTATTATAAATCATTATGCCTGATCATTCCCCACTAAAATTTTAAAAAACGTAGACTGTTACTCAGTTTATTTAGCAAATTCTTCAAACGCCCTGGATTAGGGTTTCCAGATTAGGGTTTCAATTTTAAGCAATCGTTTACTGTTTTATACACTCCGTTTCTTCGAAATTCTATTCTAAATCATGAAGCCTAATCATTCCCCACAAAAATTTCTTAAAATGTCGCATATTACTCGGTCTTTATAGCACGTACTTCAAACCTTCCAAATTAGGGTTTTTAAATTATGGTTTCAATTTTAAGCACTCTTTTACTATTTTATACACTCCGTTTCTTTGACATTCTATTATAAATGATCGAGCCTGATCAATCCTGACAAAAATTTTGACAAATTTCGAGCGGTACTCGGATTTTTTTTGCACGTGCTTCAAACATCCCAGATTAGGGTTTCGATTATAAGCACTCTTTTGCTGTTTTATTTATGCACTTCGTTTCTTCGAAATTCTATTATAAATCATTATGCCTGATCATTCCCCACTAAAATTTTGAAATACGTAGACTGTTACTCAGTTTATTTAGCACATGCTTCAAACGCCCTGGATTAGGGTTTCCAGATTTGGGTTTCAATTTTAAGCAATCGTTTACTGTTTTATACACTCCGTTTCTTCGAAATTCTATTCTAAATCATGAAGCCTAATCATTCCCCACAAAAATTTCTTAAAATGTCGCATATTACTCGGTCTTTATAGCACGTACTTCAAACCTTCCAAATTAGGGTTTTCAAATTATGGTTTCAATTTTAAGCACTCTTTTACTATTTTATACACTCCGTTTCTTTGACATTCTATTATAAATGATCGAGCCTGATCAATCCTGACAAAAATTTTGACAAATTTCGAGCGGTACTCGGATTTTTTTTGCACGTGCTTCGCACATCCCAGATTAGGGTTTCGATTATAAGCACTCTTTTGCTGTTTTATTTATGCACTTCGTTTCTTCGAAATTCTATTATAAATCATTATGCCTGATCATTCCCCACTAAAATTTTGAAATACGTAGACTGTTACTCAGTTTATTTAGCACATGCTTCAAACGCCCTGGATTAGGGTTTCCAGATTTGGGTTTCAATTTTAAGCAATCGTTTACTGTTTTATACACTCCGTTTCTTCGAAATTCTATTCTAAATCATGAAGCCTAATCATTCCCCACAAAAATTTCTTAAAATGTCGCATATTACTCGGTCTTTATAGCACGTACTTCAAACCTTCCAAATTAGGGTTTTAAAATTATGGTTTCAATTTTAAGCACTCTTTTACTATTTTATACACTCCGTTTCTTTGACATTCTATTATAAATGATCGAGCCTGATCAATCCTGACAAAAATTTTGACAAATTTCGAGCGGTACTCGGATTTTTTTTGCACGTGCTTCAAACATCCCAGATTAGGGTTTCGATTATAAGAACTCTTTTGCTGTTTTATTTATGCACTCCGTTTCTTCGAAATTCTATTATAAATCATTATGCCTGATCATTCCCCACTAAAATTTTGAAAAACGTAGACTGTTACTCAGTTTATTTAGCAAATGCTTCAAACGCCCTGGATTAGGGTTTCCAGATTAGGGTTTCAATTTTAAGCAATCGTTTACTGTTTTATACACTCCGTTTCTTCGAAATTCTATTCTAAATCACGAAGCCTAATCATTCCCCACAAAAATTTCTTAAAATGTCGCATATTACTCGGTTTTTATAGCACGTACTTCAAACCTTCAAGATTAGGGTTTTCAAATTATGGTTTCAATTTTAAACACTCTTTTACTATGTTAAACACTCCGTTTCTTTGACATTCTATTATAAATGATCGAGCCTGATCAATCCTGACAAAAATTTTGACAAATGTCGAAAGGTACTCGGATTTTTTTTGCACGTGCTTCAAACATCTCAGATTAGGGTTTCGATTATAAGCACTCTTTTGCTGTTTTATTTATGCACTCCGTTTCTTCGAAATTCTATTATAAATCATTATGCCTGATCATTCCCCACTAAAATTTTAAAAAACGTAGACTGTTACTCAGTTTATTTAGCACATGCTTCAAACGCCCTGGATTAGGGTTTCCAGATTTGGGTTTCAATTTTAAGCAATCGTTTACTGTTTTATACACTCCGTTTCTTCGAAATTCTATTCTAAATCACGAAGCCTAATCATTCCCCACAAAAATTTCTTAAAATGTCGCATATTACTCGGTCTTTATAGCACGTACTTCAAACCTTCCAAATTAGGGTTTTCAAATTATGGTTTCATTTTTAAGCACTCTTTTACTATGTTAGACACTCCGTTTCTTTGACATTCTAATATAAATGATCGAGCCTGATCAATCCTGACAAAATTTTTGACAAATTTCGAGCGGTACTCGGATTTTTTTTGCACGTGCTTCAAACATCCCAGATTAGGGTTTCGATTATAAGCACTCTTTTGCTGTTTTATTTATGCACTCCGTTTCTTCGAAATTCTATTATAAATCATTATGCCTGATCATTCCCCACTATAATTTTAAAAAACGTAGACTGTTACTCAGTTTATTTAGCAAATGCTTCAAACGCCCTGGATTAGGGTTTCCAGATTAGGGTTTCAATTTTAAGCAATCGTTTACTGTTTTATACACTCCGTTTCTTCGAAATTCTATTCTAAATCATGAAGCCTAATCATTCCCCACAAAAATTTCTTAAAATGTCGCATATTACTCGGTCTTTATAGCACGTACTTCAAACCTTCCAAATTAGGGTTTTCAAATTATGGTTTCAATTTTAAGCACTCTTTTACTATTTTATACACTCCGTTTCTTTGACATTCTATTATAAATGATCGAGCCTGATCAATCCTGACAAAAATTTTGACAAATTTCGAGCGGTACTCGGATTTTTTTTGCACGTGCTTCGAACATCCCAGATTAGGGTTTCGATTATAAGCACTCTTTTGCTGTTTTATTTATGCACTTCGTTTCTTCGAAATTCTATTATAAATCATTATGCCTGATCATTCCCCACTAAAATTTTGAAATACGTACACTGTTACTCAGTTTATTTAGCACATGCTTCAAACGCCCTGGATTAGGGTTTCCAGATTTGGGTTTCAATTTTAAGCAATCGTTTACTGTTTTATACACTCCGTTTCTTCGAAATTCTATTCTAAATCACGAAGCCTAATCATTCCCGACAAAAATTTCTTAAAATGTCGCATATTACTCGGTTTTTATAGCACGTACTTCAAACCTTCCAGATTAGGGTTTTCAAATTATGGTTTCAATTTTAAACACTCTTTTACTATGTTAGACACTCCGTTTCTTTGACATTCTATTATAAATGATCGAGCCTAATCAATCCTGACAAAAATTTTGACAAATTTCGAGCGGTACTCGGATTTTTTTTGCACGTGCTTCAAACATCCCAGATTAGGGTTTCGATTATAAGAACTCTTTTGCTGTTTTATTTATGCACTCCGTTTCTTCGAAATTCTATTATAAATCATTATGCCTGATCATTCCCCACTAAAATTTTGAAAAACGTAGACTGTTACTCAGTTTATTTAGCAAATGCTTCAAACGCCCTGGATTAGGGTTTCCAGATTAGGGTTTCAATTTTAAGCAATCGTTTACTGTTTTATACACTCCGTTTCTTCGAAATTCTATTCTAAATCACGAAGCCTAATCATTCCCCACAAAAATTTCTTAAAATGTCGCATATTACTCGGTTTTTATAGCACGTACTTCAAACCTTCAAGATTAGGGTTTTCAAATTATGGTTTCAATTTTAAACACTCTTTTACTATGTTAAACACTCCGTTTCTTTGACATTCTATTATAAATGATCGAGCCTGATCAATCCTGACAAAAATTTTGACAAATGTCGAAAGGTACTCGGATTTTTTTTGCACGTGCTTCAAACATCTCAGATTAGGGTTTCGATTATAAGCACTCTTTTGCTGTTTTATTTATGCACTCCGTTTCTTCGAAATTCTATTATAAATCATTATGCCTGATCATTCCACACTAAAATTTTAAAAAACGTAGACTGTTACTCAGTTTATTTAGCAAATGCTTCAAACGCTTTGGATTAGGGTTTCCAGATTAGGTTTCAATTTTTAGCAATCGTTTACTGTTTTATACACTCCGTTTCTTCGAAATTCTATTCTAAATCATGAAGCCTAATCATTCCCCAAAAAAATTTCTTAAAATGTCGCATATTACTCGTTTTTTATATCACGTACTTCAAACCTTCCAAATTAGGGTTTTCAAATTATGGTTTCATTTTTAAGCACTCTTTTACTATGTTAGACACTCCGTTTCTTTGACATTCTAATATAAATGATCGAGCCTGATCAATCCTGACAAAATTTTTGACAAATTTCGAGCGGTACTCGGATTTTTTTTGCACGTGCTTCAAACATCCCAGATTAGGGTTTCGATTATAAGCACTCTTTTGCTGTTTTATTTATGCACTCCGTTTCTTCGAAATTCTATTATAAATCATTATGCCTGATCATTCCCCACTATAATTTTAAAAAACGTAGACTGTTACTCAGTTTATTTAGCAAATGCTTCAAACGCCCTGGATTAGGGTTTCCAGATTAGGGTTTCAATTTTAAGCAATCGTTTACTGTTTTATACACTCCGTTTCTTCGAAATTCTATTCTAAATCATGAAGCCTAATCATTCCCCACAAAAATTTCTTAAAATGTCGCATATTACTCGGTCTTTATAGCACGTACTTCAAACCTTCCAAATTAGGGTTTTCAAATTATGGTTTCAATTTTAAGCACTCTTTTACTATTTTATACACTCCGTTTCTTTGACATTCTATTATAAATGATCGAGCCTGATCAATCCTGACAAAAATTTTGACAAATTTCGAGCGGTACTCGGATTTTTTTTGCACGTGCTTCGAACATCCCAGATTAGGGTTTCGATTATAAGCACTCTTTTGCTGTTTTATTTATGCACTTCGTTTCTTCGAAATTCTATTATAAATCATTATGCCTGATCATTCCCCACTAAAATTTTGAAATACGTACACTGTTACTCAGTTTATTTAGCACATGCTTCAAACGCCCTGGATTAGGGTTTCCAGATTTGGGTTTCAATTTTAAGCAATCGTTTACTGTTTTATACACTCCGTTTCTTCGAAATTCTATTCTAAATCACGAAGCCTAATCATTCCCGACAAAAATTTCTTAAAATGTCGCATATTACTCGGTTTTTATAGCACGTACTTCAAACCTTCCAGATTAGGGTTTTCAAATTATGGTTTCAATTTTAAACACTCTTTTACTATGTTAGACACTCCGTTTCTTTGACATTCTATTATAAGTGATCGAGCCTGATCAATCCTGACAAAAATTTTGACAAATGTCGAGCGGTACTCTGATTTTTTTTGCACGTGCTTCAAACATCCCAGATTAGGGTTTCGATTATAAGCACTCTTTTGCTGTTTTATTTATGCACTCCGTTTCTTCGAAATTCTATTATAAATCATTATGCCTGATCATTCCCCACTAAAATTTTAAAAAATGTAGACTGTTACTCAGTTTATTTAGCAAATTCTTCAAACGCCCTGGATTAGGGTTTCCAGATTAGGGTTTCAATTTTAAGCAATCGTTTACTGTTTTATACACTCCGTTTCTTCGAAATTCTATTCTAAATCATGAAGCCTAATCATTCCCCACAAAAATTTCTTAAAATGTCGCATATTACTCGGTCTTTATAGCACGTACTTCAAACCTTCCAAATTAGGGTTTTTAAATTATGGTTTCAATTTTAAGCACTCTTTTACTATTTTATACACTCCGTTTCTTTGACATTCTATTATAAATGATCAAGCCTGATCAATCCTGACAAAAATTTTGACAAATTTCGAGCGGTACTCGGATTTTTTTTGCACATGCTTCAAACATCCCAGATTAGGGTTTCGATTATAAGCACTCTTTTGCTGTTTTATTTATGCACTTCGTTTCTTCGAAATTCTATTATAAATCATTATGCCTGATCATTCCCCACTAAAATTTTGAAATACGTAGACTGTTACTCAGTTTATTTAGCACATGCTTCAAACGCCCTGGATTAGGGTTTCCAGATTTGGGTTTCAATTTTAAGCAATCGTTTACTGTTTTATACACTCCGTTTCTTCGAAATTCTATTCTAAATCACGAAGCCTAATCATTCCCCACAAAAATTTCTTAAAATGTCGCATATTACTCGGTCTTTATAGCACGTACTTCAAACCTTCCAAATTAGGGTTTTCAAATTATGGTTTCAATTTTAAGCACTCTTTTACTATTTTATACACTCCGTTTCTTTGACATTCTATTATAAATGATCGAGCCTGATCAATCCTGACAAAAATTTTGACAAATTTCGAGCGGTACTCGGATTTTTTTTGCACGTGCTTCGAACATCCCAGATTAGGGTTTCGATTATAAGCACTCTTTTGCTGTTTTATTTATGCACTTCGTTTCTTCGAAATTCTATTATAAATCATTATGCCTGATCATTCCCCACTAAAATTTTGAAATACGTAGACTGTTACTCAGTTTATTTAGCACATGCTTCAAACGCCCTGGATTAGGGTTTCCAGATTTGGGTTTCAATTTTAAGCAATCGTTTACTGTTTTATACACTCCGTTTCTTCGAAATTCTATTCTAAATCACGAAGCCTAATCATTCCCGACAAAAATTTCTTAAAATGTCGCATATTACTCGGTTTTTATAGCACGTACTTCAAACCTTCCAGATTAGGGTTTTCAAATTATGGTTTCAATTTTAAACACTCTTTTACTATGTTAGACACTCCGTTTCTTTGACATTCTATTATAAGTGATCGAGCCTGATCAATCCTGAAAAAATTTTTGACAAATGTCGAGCGGTACTCGGATTTTTTTTGCACGTGCTTCAAACATCCCAGATTAGGGTTTCGATTATAAGCACTCTTTTGCTGTTTTATTTATGCACTCCGTTTCTTCGAAATTCTATTATAAATCATTATGCCTGATCATTCCCCACTAAAATTTTAAAAAACGTAGACTGTTACTCAGTTTATTTAGCAAATTCTTCAAACGCCCTGGATTAGGGTTTCCAGATTAGGGTTTCAATTTTAAGCAATCGTTTACTGTTTTATACACTCCGTTTCTTCGAAATTCTATTCTAAATCATGAAGCCTAATCATTCCCCACAAAAATTTCTTAAAATGTCGCATATTACTCGGTCTTTATAGCACGTACTTCAAACCTTCCAAATTAGGGTTTTTAAATTATGGTTTCAATTTTAAGCACTCTTTTACTATTTTATACACTCCGTTTCTTTGACATTCTATTATAAATGATCGAGCCTGATCAATCCTGACAAAAATTTTGACAAATTTCGAGCGGTACTCGGATTTTTTTTGCACGTGCTTCGAACATCCCAGATTAGGGTTTCGATTATAAGCACTCTTTTGCTGTTTTATTTATGCACTTCGTTTCTTCGAAATTCTATTATAAATCATTATGCCTGATCATTCCCCACTAAAATTTTGAAATACGTAGACTGTTACTCAGTTTATTTAGCACATGCTTCAAACGCCCTGGATTAGGGTTTCCAGATTTGGGTTTCAATTTTAAGCAATCGTTTACTGTTTTATACACTCCGTTTCTTCGAAATTCTATTCTAAATCACGAAGCCTAATCATTCCCGACAAAAATTTCTTAAAATGTCGCATATTACTCGGTTTTTATAGCACGTACTTCAAACCTTCCAGATTAGGGTTTTCAAATTATGGTTTCAATTTTAAACACTCTTTTACTATGTTAGACACTCCGTTTCTTTGACATTCTATTATAAGTGATCGAGCCTGATCAATCCTGAAAAAATTTTTGACAAATGTCGAGCGGTACTCGGATTTTTTTTGCACGTGCTTCAAACATCCCAGATTAGGGTTTCGATTATAAGCACTCTTTTGCTGTTTTATTTATGCACTCCGTTTCTTCGAAATTCTATTATAAATCATTATGCCTGATCATTCCCCACTAAAATTTTAAAAAACGTAGACTGTTACTCAGTTTATTTAGCAAATTCTTCAAACGCCCTGGATTAGGGTTTCCAGATTAGGGTTTCAATTTTAAGCAATCGTTTACTGTTTTATACACTCCGTTTCTTCGAAATTCTATTCTAAATCATGAAGCCTAATCATTCCCCACAAAAATTTCTTAAAATGTCGCATATTACTCGGTCTTTATAGCACGTACTTCAAACCTTCCAAATTAGGGTTTTTAAATTATGGTTTCAATTTTAAGCACTCTTTTACTATTTTATACACTCCGTTTCTTTGACATTCTATTATAAATGATCGAGCCTGATCAATCCTGACAAAAATTTTGACAAATTTCGAGCGGTACTCGGATTTTTTTTGCACGTGCTTCGAACATCCCAGATTAGGGTTTCGATTATAAGCACTCTTTTGCTGTTTTATTTATGCACTTCGTTTCTTCGAAATTCTATTATAAATCATTATGCCTGATCATTCCCCACTAAAATTTTGAAATACGTAGACTGTTACTCAGTTTATTTAGCACATGCTTCAAACGCCCTGGATTAGGGTTTCCAGATTTGGGTTTCAATTTTAAGCAATCGTTTACTGTTTTATACACTCCGTTTCTTCGAAATTCTATTCTAAATCACGAAGCCTAATCATTCCCGACAAAAATTTCTTAAAATGTCGCATATTACTCGGTTTTTATAGCACGTACTTCAAACCTTCCAGATTAGGGTTTTCAAATTATGGTTTCAATTTTAAACACTCTTTTACTATGTTAGACACTCCGTTTCTTTGACATTCTATTATAAGTGATCGAGCCTGATTAATCCTGACAAAAATTTTGACAAATGTCGAGCGGTACTCGGATTTTTTTTGCACGTGCTTCAAACATCCCAGATTAGGGTTTCGATTATAAGCACTCTTTTGCTGTTTTATTTATGCACTCCGTTTCTTCGAAATTCTATTATAAATCATTATGCCTGATCATTCCCCACTAAAATTTTGAAATACGTAGACTGTTACTCAGTTTATTTAGCAAATGCTTCAAACGCCCTGGATTAGGGTTTCCAGATTTGGGTTTCAATTTTAAGTAATCGTTTACTGTTTTATACACTCCGTTTCTTCGAAATTCTATTCTAAATCATGAAGCCTAATCATTCCCCACAAAAATTTCTTAAAATGTCGCATATTACTCGGTCTTTATAGCACGTACTTCAAACCTTCCAAATTAGGGTTTTCAAATTATGGTTTCAATTTTAAGCACTCTTTTACTATTTTATACACTCCGTTTCTTTGACATTCTATTATAAATGATCGAGCCTGATCAATCCTGACAAAAATTTTGACAAATTTCGAGCGGTACTCGGATTTTTTTTGCACGTGCTTCGAACATCCCAGATTAGGGTTTCGATTATAAGCACTCTTTTGCTGTTTTATTTATGCACTTCGTTTCTTCGAAATTCTATTATAAATCATTATGCCTGATCATTCCCCACTAAAATTTTGAAATACGTAGACTGTTACTCAGTTTATTTAGCACATGCTTCAAACGCCCTGGATTAGGGTTTCCAGATTAGGGTTTCAATTTTAAGCAATCGTTTACTGTTTTATACACTCCGTTTCTTCGAAATTCTATTCTAAATCACGAAGCCTAATCATTCCCGACAAAAATTTCTTAAAATGTCGCATATTACTCGGTTTTTATAGCACGTACTTCAAACCTTCCAGATTAGGGTTTTCAAATTATGGTTTCAATTTTAAACACTCTTTTACTATGTTAGACACTCCGTTTCTTTGACATTCTATTATAAGTGATCGAGCCTGATCAATCCCTACAAAAATTTTGACAAATGTCGAGCGGTACTCGGATTTTTTTTTCACGTGCTTCAAACATCCCAGATTAGGGTTTCGATTATAAGCACTCTTTTGCTGTTTTATTTATGCACTCCGTTTCTTCGAAATTCTATTATAAATCATTATGCCTGATCATTCCCCACTAAAATTTTAAAAAACGTAGACTGTTACTCAGTTTATTTAGCAAATTCTTCAAACGCCCTGGATTAGGGTTTCCAGATTAGGGTTTCAATTTTAAGCAATCGTTTACTGTTTTATACACTCCGTTTCTTCGAAATTCTATTCTAAATCATGAAGCCTAATCATTCCCCACAAAAATTTCTTAAAATGTCGCATATTACTCGGTCTTTATAGCACGTACTTCAAACCTTCCAAATTAGGGTTTTTAAATTATGGTTTCAATTTTAAGCACTCTTTTACTATTTTATACACTCCGTTTCTTTGACATTCTATTATAAATGATCGAGCCTGATCAATCCTGACAAAAATTTTGACAAATTTCGAGCGGTACTCGGATTTTTTTTGCACGTGCTTCAAACATCCCAGATTAGGGTTTCGATTATAAGCACTCTTTTGCTGTGTTATTTATGCACTTCGTTTCTTCGAAATTCTATTATAAATCATTATGCCTGATCATTCCCCACTAAAATTTTGAAATACGTAGACTGTTACTCAGTTTATTTAGCACATGCTTCAAACGCCCTGGATTAGGGTTTCCAGATTTGGGTTTCAATTTTAAGCAATCGTTTACTGTTTTATACACTCCGTTTCTTCGAAATTCTATTCTAAATCACGAAGCCTAATCATTCCCCACAAAAATTTCTTAAAATGTCGCATATTACTCGGTTTTTATAGCACGTACTTCAAACCTTCCAGATTAGGGTTTTCAAATTATGGTTTCAATTTTAAACACTCTTTTACTATGTTAGACACTCCGTTTCTTTGACATTCTATTATAAATGATCGAGCCTGATCAATCCTGACAAAAATTTTGACAAATGTCGAGCGGTAGTCGAATTTTTTTTGCACGTGCTTCAAACATCCCAGATTAGGGTTTCGGTTATAAGCACTCTTTTGCTGTTTTATTTATGCACTCCGTTTCTTCGAAATTCTATTATAAATCATTATGCCTGATCATTCCCCACTAAAATTTTAAAAAACGTAGACTGTTACTCAGTTTATTTAGCAAATGCTTCAAACGCCCTGGATTAGGGTTTCCAGATTAGGGTTTCAATTTTAAGCAATCGTTTACTGTTTTATACACTCCGTTTCTTCGAAATTCTATTCTAAATCATGAAGCCTAATCATTCCCCACAAAAATTTCTTAAAATGTCGCATATTAGTCGGTCTTTATAGCACGTACTTCAAACCTTCCAAATTAGGGTTTTCAAATTATGGTTTCAATTTTAAGCACTCTTTTACTATTTTATACACTCCGTTTCTTTGACATTCTATTATAAATGATCGAGCCTGATCAATCCTGACAAAAATTTTGACAAATTTCGAGCGGTACTCGGATTTTTTTTGCACGTGCTTCAAACATCCAAAATTAGGGTTTCGATTATAAGCACTCTTTTGCTGTTTTATTTATGCACTTCGTTTCTTCGAAATTCTATTATAAATCATTATGCCTGATCATTCCACACTAAAATTTTGAAATACGTAGACTGTTACTCAGTTTATTTAGCACATGCTTCAAACGCCCTGGATTAGGGTTTCCAGATTTAGGTTTCAATTTTAAGCAATCGTTTACTGTTTTATACACTCCGTTTCTTCGAAATTCTATTCTAAATCACGAAGCCTAATCATTCCCCACAAAAATTTCTTAAAATGTCGCATATTACTCGGTTTTTATAGCACGTACTTCAAACCTTCCAGATTAGGGTTTTCAAATTATGGTTTCAATTTTAAACACTCTTTTACTATGTTAGACACTCCGTTTCTTTGACATTCTATTATAAATGATCGAGCCTGATCAATCTTGACAAAAATTTTGACAAATGTCGAGCGGTACTCGGATTTTTTTTGCACGTGCTTCAAACATCCCAGATTAGGGTTTCGATTATAAGCACTCTTTTGCTGTTTTATTTATGCACTCCGTTTCTTCGAAATTCTATTATAAATCATTATGCCTGATCATTCCCCACTAAAATTTTAAAAAACGTAGACTGTTACTCAGTTTATTTAGCACATGCTTCAAACGCCCTGGATTAGGGTTTCCAGATTTGGGTTTCAATTTTAAGCAATCGTTTACTGTTTTATACACTCCGTTTCTTCGAAATTCTATTCTAAATCACGAAGCCTAATCATTCCCCACAAAAATTTCTTAAAATGTCGCATATTACTCGGTTTTTATAGCACGTACTTCAAACCTTCCAGATTAGGGTTTTCAAATTATGGTTTCAATTTTAAGCACTCTTTTACTATGTTATACACTTCGATTCTTAAACATTCTATTATAAATGATCGAGCCTAATCAATCCTGACAAAAATTTTGACAAATGTCGAGCGGTACTCGGATTTTTTTTGCACGTGCTTCAAACATCCCAGATTAGGGTTTCGATTATAAGCACTCTTTTGCTGTTTTATTTATGCACTTCGTTTCTTCGAAATTCTATTATAAATCATTATTCCTGATCATTCCACACTAAAATTTTGAAATACGTAGACTGTTACTCAGTTTATTTAGCACATGCTTCAAACGCCCTGGATTAGGGTTTCCAGATTTAGGTTTCAATTTTAAGCAATCGTTTACTGTTTTATACACTCCGTTTCTTCGAAATTCTATTCTAAATCACGAAGCCTAATCATTCCCCACAAAAATTTCTTAAAATGTCGCATATTACTCGGTTTTTATAGCACGTACTTCAAACCTTCCAGATTAGGGTTTTCAAATTATGGTTTCAATTTTAAACACTCTTTTACTATGTTAGACACTCCGTTTCTTTGACATTCTATTATAAATGATCGAGCCTGATCAATCCTGACAAAAATTTTGACAAATTTCGAGCGGTACTCGGATTTTTTTTGCACGTGCTTCAAACATCCCAGATTAGGGTTTCGATTATAAGCACTCTTTTGCTGTTTTATTTATGCACTTCGTTTCTTCGAAATTCTATTATAAATCATTATTCCTGATCATTCCACACTAAAATTTTGAAATACGTAGACTGTTACTCAGTTTATTTAGCACATGCTTCAAACGCCCTGGATTAGGGTTTCCAGATTTAGGTTTCAATTTTAAGCAATCGTTTACTGTTTTATACACTCCGTTTCTTCGAAATTCTATTCTAAATCACGAAGCCTAA
Organism: Cucurbita pepo subsp. pepo; assembly: GCF_057944985.1. Lineage (NCBI taxonomy): Eukaryota > Viridiplantae > Streptophyta > Magnoliopsida > Cucurbitales > Cucurbitaceae > Cucurbita > Cucurbita pepo. The sequence goes on along the minus strand of NC_141814.1, from coordinate 7,151,584 downwards.
TCATTCCCCACAAAAATTTCTTAAAATGTCGCATATTACTCGGTTTTTATAGCACGTACTTCAAACCTTCCAGATTAGGGTTTTCAAATTATGGTTTCAATTTTAAACACTCTTTTACTATGTTAGACACTCCGTTTCTTTGACATTCTATTATAAATGATCGAGCCTGATCAATCCTGACAAAAATTTTGACAAATGTCGAGCGGTAGTCGAATTTTTTTTGCACGTGCTTCAAACATCCCAGATTAGGGTTTCGGTTATAAGCACTCTTTTGCTGTTTTATTTATGCACTCCGTTTCTTCGAAATTCTATTATAAATCATTATGCCTGATCATTCCCCACTAAAATTTTAAAAAACGTAGACTGTTACTCAGTTTATTTAGCAAATGCTTCAAACGCCCTGGATTAGGGTTTCCAGATTAGGGTTTCAATTTTAAGCAATCGTTTACTGTTTTATACACTCCGTTTCTTCGAAATTCTATTCTAAATCATGAAGCCTAATCATTCCCCACAAAAATTTCTTAAAATGTCGCATATTAGTCGGTCTTTATAGCACGTACTTCAAACCTTCCAAATTAGGGTTTTCAAATTATGGTTTCAATTTTAAGCACTCTTTTACTATTTTATACACTCCGTTTCTTTGACATTCTATTATAAATGATCGAGCCTGATCAATCCTGACAAAAATTTTGACAAATTTCGAGCGGTACTCGGATTTTTTTTGCACGTGCTTCAAACATCCAAAATTAGGGTTTCGATTATAAGCACTCTTTTGCTGTTTTATTTATGCACTTCGTTTCTTCGAAATTCTATTATAAATCATTATGCCTGATCATTCCACACTAAAATTTTGAAATACGTAGACTGTTACTCAGTTTATTTAGCACATGCTTCAAACGCCCTGGATTAGGGTTTCCAGATTTAGGTTTCAATTTTAAGCAATCGTTTACTGTTTTATACACTCCGTTTCTTCGAAATTCTATTCTAAATCACGAAGCCTAATCATTCCCCACAAAAATTTCTTAAAATGTCGCATATTACTCGGTTTTTATAGCACGTACTTCAAACCTTCCAGATTAGGGTTTTCAAATTATGGTTTCAATTTTAAACACTCTTTTACTATGTTAGACACTCCGTTTCTTTGACATTCTATTATAAATGATCGAGCCTGATCAATCTTGACAAAAATTTTGACAAATGTCGAGCGGTACTCGGATTTTTTTTGCACGTGCTTCAAACATCCCAGATTAGGGTTTCGATTATAAGCACTCTTTTGCTGTTTTATTTATGCACTCCGTTTCTTCGAAATTCTATTATAAATCATTATGCCTGATCATTCCCCACTAAAATTTTAAAAAACGTAGACTGTTACTCAGTTTATTTAGCACATGCTTCAAACGCCCTGGATTAGGGTTTCCAGATTTGGGTTTCAATTTTAAGCAATCGTTTACTGTTTTATACACTCCGTTTCTTCGAAATTCTATTCTAAATCACGAAGCCTAATCATTCCCCACAAAAATTTCTTAAAATGTCGCATATTACTCGGTTTTTATAGCACGTACTTCAAACCTTCCAGATTAGGGTTTTCAAATTATGGTTTCAATTTTAAGCACTCTTTTACTATGTTATACACTTCGATTCTTAAACATTCTATTATAAATGATCGAGCCTAATCAATCCTGACAAAAATTTTGACAAATGTCGAGCGGTACTCGGATTTTTTTTGCACGTGCTTCAAACATCCCAGATTAGGGTTTCGATTATAAGCACTCTTTTGCTGTTTTATTTATGCACTTCGTTTCTTCGAAATTCTATTATAAATCATTATTCCTGATCATTCCACACTAAAATTTTGAAATACGTAGACTGTTACTCAGTTTATTTAGCACATGCTTCAAACGCCCTGGATTAGGGTTTCCAGATTTAGGTTTCAATTTTAAGCAATCGTTTACTGTTTTATACACTCCGTTTCTTCGAAATTCTATTCTAAATCACGAAGCCTAATCATTCCCCACAAAAATTTCTTAAAATGTCGCATATTACTCGGTTTTTATAGCACGTACTTCAAACCTTCCAAATTAGGGTTTTCAAATTATGGTTTCAATTTTAAACACTCTTTTACTATGTTAGACACTCCGTTTCTTTGACATTCTATTATAAATGATCGAGCCTGATCAATCCTGACAAAAATTTTGACAAATTTCGAGCGGTACTCGGATTTTTTTTGCACGTGCTTCAAACATCCCAGATTAGGGTTTCGATTATAAGCACTCTTTTGCTGTTTTATTTATGCACTTCGTTTCTTCGAAATTCTATTATAAATCATTATTCCTGATCATTCCACACTAAAATTTTGAAATACGTAGACTGTTACTCAGTTTATTTAGCACATGCTTCAAACGCCCTGGATTAGGGTTTCCAGATTTAGGTTTCAATTTTAAGCAATCGTTTACTGTTTTATACACTCCGTTTCTTCGAAATTCTATTCTAAATCACGAAGCCTAATCATTCCCCACAAAAATTTCTTAAAATGTCGCATATTACTCGGTTTTTATAGCACGTACTTCAAACCTTCCAGATTAGGGTTTTCAAATTATGGTTTCAATTTTAAACACTCTTTTACTATGTTAGACACTCCGTTTCTTTGACATTCTATTATAAATGATCGAGCCTGATCAATCCTGACAAAAATTTTGACAAATGTCGAGCGGTAGTCGAATTTTTTTTGCACGTGCTTCAAACATCCCAGATTAGGGTTTCGGTTATAAGCACTCTTTTGCTGTTTTATTTATGCACTCCGTTTCTTCGAAATTCTATTATAAATCATTATGCCTGATCATTCCCCACTAAAATTTTAAAAAACGTAGACTGTTACTCAGTTTATTTAGCAAATGCTTCAAACGCCCTGGATTAGGGTTTCCAGATTAGGGTTTCAATTTTAAGCAATCGTTTACTGTTTTATACACTCCGTTTCTTCGAAATTCTATTCTAAATCATGAAGCCTAATCATTCCCCACAAAAATTTCTTAAAATGTCGCATATTAGTCGGTCTTTATAGCACGTACTTCAAACCTTCCAAATTAGGGTTTTCAAATTATGGTTTCAATTTTAAGCACTCTTTTACTATTTTATACACTCCGTTTCTTTGACATTCTATTATAAATGATCGAGCCTGATCAATCCTGACAAAAATTTTGACAAATTTCGAGCGGTACTCGGATTTTTTTTGCACGTGCTTCAAACATCCAAAATTAGGGTTTCGATTATAAGCACTCTTTTGCTGTTTTATTTATGCACTTCGTTTCTTCGAAATTCTATTATAAATCATTATGCCTGATCATTCCACACTAAAATTTTGAAATACGTAGACTGTTACTCAGTTTATTTAGCACATGCTTCAAACGCCCTGGATTAGGGTTTCCAGATTTAGGTTTCAATTTTAAGCAATCGTTTACTGTTTTATACACTCCGTTTCTTCGAAATTCTATTCTAAATCACGAAGCCTAATCATTCCCCACAAAAATTTCTTAAAATGTCGCATATTACTCGGTTTTTATAGCACGTACTTCAAACCTTCCAGATTAGGGTTTTCAAATTATGGTTTCAATTTTAAACACTCTTTTACTATGTTAGACACTCCGTTTCTTTGACATTCTATTATAAATGATCGAGCCTGATCAATCTTGACAAAAATTTTGACAAATGTCGAGCGGTACTCGGATTTTTTTTGCACGTGCTTCAAACATCCCAGATTAGGGTTTCGATTATAAGCACTCTTTTGCTGTTTTATTTATGCACTCCGTTTCTTCGAAATTCTATTATAAATCATTATGCCTGATCATTCCCCACTAAAATTTTAAAAAACGTAGACTGTTACTCAGTTTATTTAGCACATGCTTCAAACGCCCTGGATTAGGGTTTCCAGATTTGGGTTTCAATTTTAAGCAATCGTTTACTGTTTTATACACTCCGTTTCTTCGAAATTCTATTCTAAATCACGAAGCCTAATCATTCCCCACAAAAATTTCTTAAAATGTCGCATATTACTCGGTTTTTATAGCACGTACTTCAAACCTTCCAGATTAGGGTTTTCAAATTATGGTTTCAATTTTAAGCACTCTTTTACTATGTTATACACTTCGATTCTTAAACATTCTATTATAAATGATCGAGCCTAATCAATCCTGACAAAAATTTTGACAAATGTCGAGCGGTACTCGGATTTTTTTTGCACGTGCTTCAAACATCCCAGATTAGGGTTTCGATTATAAGCACTCTTTTGCTGTTTTATTTATGCACTTCGTTTCTTCGAAATTCTATTATAAATCATTATTCCTGATCATTCCACACTAAAATTTTGAAATACGTAGACTGTTACTCAGTTTATTTAGCACATGCTTCAAACGCCCTGGATTAGGGTTTCCAGATTTAGGTTTCAATTTTAAGCAATCGTTTACTGTTTTATACACTCCGTTTCTTCGAAATTCTATTCTAAATCACGAAGCCTAATCATTCCCCACAAAAATTTCTTAAAATGTCGCATATTACTCGGTTTTTATAGCACGTACTTCAAACCTTCCAGATTAGGGTTTTCAAATTATGGTTTCAATTTTAAACACTCTTTTACTATGTTAGACACTCCGTTTCTTTGACATTCTATTATAAATGATCGAGCCTGATCAATCCTGACAAAAATTTTGACAAATTTCGAGCGGTACTCGGATTTTTTTTGCACGTGCTTCAAACATCCCAGATTAGGGTTTCGATTATAAGCACTCTTTTGCTGTTTTATTTATGCACTTCGTTTCTTCGAAATTCTATTATAAATCATTATTCCTGATCATTCCACACTAAAATTTTGAAATACGTAGACTGTTACTCAGTTTATTTAGCACATGCTTCAAACGCCCTGGATTAGGGTTTCCAGATTTAGGTTTCAATTTTAAGCAATCGTTTACTGTTTTATACACTCCGTTTCTTCGAAATTCTATTCTAAATCACGAAGCCTAATCATTCCCCACAAAAATTTCTTAAAATGTCGCATATTACTCGGTTTTTATAGCACGTACTTCAAACCTTCCAGATTAGGGTTTTCAAATTATGGTTTCAATTTTAAACACTCTTTTACTATGTTAGACACTCCGTTTCTTTGACATTCTATTATAAATGATCGAGCCTGATCAATCCTGACAAAAATTTTGACAAATGTCGAGCGGTACTCGGATTTTTTTTGCACGTGCTTCAAACATCCCAGATTAGGGTTTCGATTATAAGCACTCTTTTGCTATTTTATTTATGCACTCCGTTTCTTCGAAATTCTATTATAAATCATTATGCCTGATCATTCCCCACTAAAATTTTAAAAAACGTAGACTGTTACTCAGTTTATTTAGCAAATGCTTCAAACGCCCTGGATTAGGGTTTCCAGATTAGGGTTTCAATTTTAAGCAATCGTTTACTGTTTTATACACTCCGATTCTTCGAAATTCTATTCTAAATCATGAAGCCTAATCATTCCCCACAAAAATTTCTTAAAATGTCGCATATTAGTCGGTCTTTATAGCACATATTTCAAACCTTCCAAATTAGGGTTTTCAAATTATGGTTTCAATTTTAAGCACTCTTTTACTATTTTATACACTCCGTTTCTTTGACATTCAATTATAAATCATTATGCCTGATCATTGCCCACTAAAATTTTAAAAAACGTAGACTGTTACTCAGTTTATTTAGCACATGCTTCAAACGCCCTAGATTAGGGTTTCCAAATTAGGTTTTCAATTTTAAGCACTCTTTACTATTTTATACACTCCGTTTCTTCGAAATTCTATAATAAATCATGAAGCCTAATAATTCCCCACAAAAATTTCTTAAAATGTCGCATATTACTCGGTTTTTATAGCACGTACTTCAAACCTTCCAGATTAGGGTTTTCAAATTATGGTTTCAATTTTAAGCACTCTTTTACTATGTTATACACTTCGATTCTTAAACATTCTATTATAAATGATCGAGCCTAATCAATCCTGACAAAAATTTTGACAAATGTCGAGCGGTACTCGGATTTTTTTTGCACGTGCTTCAAACATCCCAGATTAGGGTTTCGATTATAAGCACTCTTTTGCTGTTTTATTTATGCACTCCGTTTCTTCGAAATTCTATTATAAATCATTATGCCTGATCATTCCTCACTAAAATTTTGAAAAACGTAGACTGTTACTCAGTTTATTTAGCACATGCTTCAAACGCCCTAGATTAGGGTTTCCAAATTAGGTTTTCAATTTTAAGCAGTCTTTACTATTTTATACACTCCGTTTCTTCGAAATTCTATTCTAAATCATGAAGCCTAATCATTCCCCACAAAAATTTCTTAAAATGTCGCATATTACTCGATTTTTATAGCACGTACTTTAATCCTTCCAGATTAGGGTTTTCAAATTATGGTTTCGATTTTAAGCACTCTTTTTCTATGTTATACACTCCGTTTCTTTGACATTCTATTATAAATGATCGAGCCTGATCAATCCTGACAAAAATTTTGACAAATGTCGAGCGGTACTCGGATTTTTTTTGCACGTGCTTCAGACATCCAAGATTAGGGTTTCGATTATAAGCACTCTTTTGCTGTTTAATTTATGCACTCCGTTTCTTCGAAATTCTATTATAAATCATTATGCCTGATCATTCCCCACTAAAATTTTGAAAAACGTAGACTGTTACTCCGTTTATTTAGCACATGCTTCAAACGCCCTGGATTAGGGTTTCAATTTTAACCAATCGTTTACTGTTTTATACACTCCGTTTCTTCGAAATTCTATTATAAATCACTATGCCTGATCATTCCCAACTAAAATTTTGAAAAACGTAGACTGTTACTCAGTTTGTTTAGCACATGCTTCAAACGCCCTAGATTAGGGTTTCTAGATTAGGGTTTCAATTTTAAGCAATCGTTTACAGTTTTATACACTCCGTTTATTCGAAATTCTATTCTAAATCATGAAGCCTAATCATTCCCCACAAAAATTTCTTAAAATGTCGCATATTACTCGGTTTTTATAGCACGTACTTCAAACCTTCCAGATTAGGGTTTTCAAATTATGGTTTCAATTTTAAGCACTCTTTTACTATGTTATACACTCCGTTTCATTGACATTCTATGATAAATGATCGAGCCTGATCAATCCTGACAAAAATTTTGACAAATTTCGAGCGGTACTCGGATTTTTTTTCCCACGTGCTTCAAACATCCCAGATTAGGGTTTCGATTATAAGAACTCTTTTGCTGTTTTATTTATGCACGCCGTTTCTTCGAAATTCTATTATAAATCATTATGCCTAATCATTCCTCACTAAAATTTTGAAAAACGTAGACTGTTACTCAATTTATTTAGCACATGCTTCAAACGCCCTGTATTAGGGTTTCAAGATTAGGGTTTCAATTTTAAGCAATCGTTTACTGTTTTATACACTCCGTTTATTCAAAATTCTATTCTAAATCATGAAGCCTAATCATTCCCCACAAAAATTGCTTAAAATGTCGCATATTACTCGGTTTTTATAGCACGTACTTCAAACCTTCCAGATTAGGGTTTTCAAATTATGGTTTCAATTTTAACCACTCTTTTACGATGTTATACACTTCGTTTCTGTGACATTCTATGATAAATGATCGAGCCTGATCAATCCTGACAAAAATTTTGACAAATGTCGAGCGGTACTCGGATTTTTTTTGCACGTGCTTCAAACATCCCAGATTAGGGTTTCGATTATAAGCACTCTTTTGCTGTTATATTTATGCACTCCATTTCTTCGAAATTCTATTATAAATCATTATGCCTGATCATTCCCCACTAAAATTTTGAAAAACGTAGACTGTTACTCAGTTTATTTAGCACATGCTTCAAACGCCCTGGATTAGGGTTTCCAGATTAGGGTTTCAATTTTAAGCAATCGTTTACTGTTTTATACAGTCCGTTTATTCGAAATTCTATTCTAAATCATGAAGCCTAATCATTCCCCACAAAAATTGATTAAAATGTCGCATATTACTTGGTTTTTATAGCACGTACTTCAAACCTTCCAAATTAGGGTTTTCAAATTATGGTTTCAATTTTAAGCACTCTTTTACTATTTTATACACTCTGTTTCTTTGACATTCTATTATAAATCATTATGACTGATCACTCCCCACTAAAATTTTGAAAAACGTAGACTGTTACTCAGTTTATTTAGCACATGCTTCAAACGCCCTGGATTAGGGTTTCCAGATTAGGGTTTCAATTTTAAGCAATCGTTTACTGTTTTATACACTCCGTTTCTTCGAAATTCTATTCTAAATCATGAAGCCTAATCATTCCCCACAAAAATTTCTTAAAATGTCGCATATTACTCGGTTTTTATAGCACGTGCTTCAAACCTTCCAGATTAGGTTTTTCAAATTATGGTTTCAATTTTAAGCACTCTTTTACTATGTTATACACTTCGATTTTTAAACATTCTATTATAAATGATCGAGCCTAATCAATCCTGACAAAAATTTTGACAAATGTCGAGCGGTAGTCGGATTTTTTTTTCACGTGCTTCAAACATCCCAGATTAGGGTTTCGATTATAAGCACTCTTTTGCTGTTATATTTATGCACTCCATTTCTTCGAAATTCTATTATAAATCATTATGCCTGATCATTCCCCACTAAAATTTTGAAAAACGTAGACTGTTACTCAGTTTATTTAGCACATGCTTCAAACGCCCTGGATTAGGGTTTCCAGATTAGGGTTTCAATTTTAAGCAATCGTTTACTATTTTATACACTCCGTTTATTCGAAATTCTATTCTAAATCATGAAGCCTAATCATTCCCCACAAAAATTGATTAAAATGTCGCATATTACTCGGTTTTTATAGCACGTACTTCAAACCTTCCAAATTAGGGTTTTCAAATTATGGTTTCAATTTTAAGAACTCTTTTACTATTTTATACACTCCGTTTCTTTGACATTCTATTATAAATCATTATGACTGATCACTCCCCACTAAAATTTTGAAAAACGTAGACTGTTACTCAGTTTATTTAGCACATGCTTCAAACGCCCTGGATTAGGGTTTCCAGATTAGGGTTTCAATTTTAAGCAATCGTTTACTGTTTTATACACTCCGTTTCTTCGAAATTCTATTCTAAATCATGAAGCCTAATCATTCCCCACAAAAATTTCTTAAAATGTCGCATATTACTCGGTTTTTATAGCACGTACTTCAAACCTTCCAGATTAGGTTTTTCAAATTATGGTTTCAATTTTAAGCACTCTTTTACTATGTTATACACTTCGATTCTTAAACATTCTATTATAAATGATCGAGCCTAATCAATCCTGACAAAAATTTTGACAAATGTCGAGCGGTAGTCGGATTTTTTTTGCACGTGCTTCAAACATACCAGATTAGGGTTTCGATTATAAGCACTCTTTTGCTGTTATATTTATGCACTCCATTTCTTCGAAATTCTATTATAAATCATTATGCCTGATCATTCCCCACTAAAATTTGGAAAAACGTAGACTGTTACTCAGTTTATTTAGCACATGCTTCAAACGCCTTGGATTAGGGTTTCCAGATTAGGGTTTCAATTTTAAGCAATCGTTTACGGTTTTATACTCTCCGTTTCTTCGAAATTCTATTCTATATCATGAAGCCTAATCATTCCCCACAAAAATTTCTTAAAATGTCGCATATTACTCGGTTTTTATAGCACGTACTTCAAACCTTCCAGATTAGGGTTTTCAAATTATGGTTTCAATTTTAAGCACTCTTTTACTATTTTATACACTCCGTTTCTTTGACATTCAATTATAAATCATTATGCCTGATCATTGCCCACTAAAATTTTGAAAAACGTAGACTGGTACTCAGTTTATTTAGCACATGCTTCAAACGCCCTAGATTAGGGTTTCCAAATTAGGTTTTCAATTTTAAGCACTCTTTACTATTTTATACACTCCGTTTCTTCGAAATTCTATAATAAATCATGAAGCCTAATAATTCCCCACAAAAATTTCTTAAAATGTCGCATATTACTCGGTTTTTATAGCACGTACTTCAAACCTTCCAGATTAGGGTTTTCAAATTATGGTTTCAATTTTAAGCACTCTTTTACTATGTTATACACTTCGATTCTTAAACATTCTATTATAAATGATCGAGCCTAATCAATCCTGACAAAAATTTTGACAAATGTCGAGCGGTACTCGGATTTTTTTTGCACGTGCTTCAAACATCCCAGATTAGGGTTTCGATTATAAGCACTCTTTTGCTGTTTTATTTATGCACTCCGTTTCTTCGAAATTCTATTATAAATCATTATGCCTGATCATTCCTCACTAAAATTTTGAAAAACGTAGACTGTTACTCAGTTTATTTAGCACATGCTTCAAACGCCCTAGATTAGGGTTTCCAAATTAGGTTTTCAATTTTAAGCAGTCTTTACTATTTTATACACTCCGTTTCTTCGAAATTCTATTCTAAATCATGAAGCCTAATCATTCCCCACAAAAATTTCTTAAAATGTCGCATATTACTCGATTTTTATAGCACGTACTTTAATCCTTCCAGATTAGGGTTTTCAAATTATGGTTTCGATTTTAAGCACTCTTTTTCTATGTTATACACTCCGTTTCTTTGACATTCTATTATAAATGATCGAGCCTGATCAATCCTGACAAAAATTTTGACAAATGTCGAGCGGTACTCGGATTTTTTTTGCACGTGCTTCAGACATCCAAGATTAGGGTTTCGATTATAAGCACTCTTTTGCTGTTTAATTTATGCACTCCGTTTCTTCGAAATTCTATTATAAATCATTATGCCTGATCATTCCCCACTAAAATTTTGAAAAACGTAGACTGTTACTCCGTTTATTTAGCACATGCTTCAAACGCCCTGGATTAGGGTTTCAATTTTAACCAATCGTTTACTGTTTTATACACTCCGTTTCTTCGAAATTCTATTATAAATCACTATGCCTGATCATTCCCAACTAAAATTTTGAAAAACGTAGACTGTTACTCAGTTTGTTTAGCACATGCTTCAAACGCCCTAGATTAGGGTTTCTAGATTAGGGTTTCAATTTTAAGCAATCGTTTACAGTTTTATACACTCCGTTTATTCGAAATTCTATTCTAAATCATGAAGCCTAATCATTCCCCACAAAAATTTCTTAAAATGTCGCATATTACTCGGTTTTTATAGCACGTACTTCAAACCTTCCAGATTAGGGTTTTCAAATTATGGTTTCAATTTTAAGCACTCTTTTACTATGTTATACACTCCGTTTCATTGACATTCTATGATAAATGATCGAGCCTGATCAATCCTGACAAAAATTTTGACAAATTTCGAGCGGTACTCGGATTTTTTTTCCCACGTGCTTCAAACATCCCAGATTAGGGTTTCGATTATAAGAACTCTTTTGCTGTTTTATTTATGCACGCCGTTTCTTCGAAATTCTATTATAAATCATTATGCCTAATCATTCCTCACTAAAATTTTGAAAAACGTAGACTGTTACTCAATTTATTTAGCACATGCTTCAAACGCCCTGTATTAGGGTTTCAAGATTAGGGTTTCAATTTTAAGCAATCGTTTACTGTTTTATACACTCCGTTTATTCAAAATTCTATTCTAAATCATGAAGCCTAATCATTCCCCACAAAAATTGCTTAAAATGTCGCATATTACTCGGTTTTTATAGCACGTACTTCAAACCTTCCAGATTAGGGTTTTCAAATTATGGTTTCAATTTTAACCACTCTTTTACGATGTTATACACTTCGTTTCTGTGACATTCTATGATAAATGATCGAGCCTGATCAATCCTGACAAAAATTTTGACAAATGTCGAGCGGTACTCGGATTTTTTTTGCACGTGCTTCAAACATCCCAGATTAGGGTTTCGATTATAAGCACTCTTTTGCTGTTATATTTATGCACTCCATTTCTTCGAAATTCTATTATAAATCATTATGCCTGATCATTCCCCACTAAAATTTTGAAAAACGTAGACTGTTACTCAGTTTATTTAGCACATGCTTCAAACGCCCTGGATTAGGGTTTCCAGATTAGGGTTTCAATTTTAAGCAATCGTTTACTGTTTTATACAATCCGTTTATTCGAAATTCTATTCTAAATCATGAAGCCTAATCATTCCCCACAAAAATTGATTAAAATGTCGCATATTACTTGGTTTTTATAGCACGTACTTCAAACCTTCCAAATTAGGGTTTTCAAATTATGGTTTCAATTTTAAGCACTCTTTTACTATTTTATACACTCTGTTTCTTTGACATTCTATTATAAATCATTATGACTGATCACTCCCCACTAAAATTTTGAAAAACGTAGACTGTTACTCAGTTTATTTAGCACATGCTTCAAACGCCCTGGATTAGGGTTTCCAGATTAGGGTTTCAATTTTAAGCAATCGTTTACTGTTTTATACACTCCGTTTCTTCGAAATTCTATTCTAAATCATGAAGCCTAATCATTCCCCACAAAAATTTCTTAAAATGTCGCATATTACTCGGTTTTTATAGCACGTGCTTCAAACCTTCCAGATTAGGTTTTTCAAATTATGGTTTCAATTTTAAGCACTCTTTTACTATGTTATACACTTCGATTTTTAAACATTCTATTATAAATGATCGAGCCTAATCAATCCTGACAAAAATTTTGACAAATGTCGAGCGGTAGTCGGATTTTTTTTGCACGTGCTTCAAACATCCCAGATTAGGGTTTCGATTATAAGCACTCTTTTGTTGTTATATTTATGCACTCCATTTCTTCGAAATTCTATTATAAATCATTATGCCTGATCATTCCCCACTAAAATTTTGAAAAACGTAGACTGTTACTCAGTTTATTTAGCACATGCTTCAAACGCCCTGGATTAGGGTTTCCAGATTAGGGTTTCAATTTTAAGCAATCGTTTACTATTTTATACACTCCGTTTATTCGAAATTCTATTCTAAATCATGAAGCCTAATCATTCCCCACAAAAATTGATTAAAATGTCGCATATTACTCGGTTTTTATAGCACGTACTTCAAACCTTCCAAATTAGGGTTTTCAAATTATGGTTTCAATTTTAAGAACTCTTTTACTATTTTATACACTCCGTTTCTTTGACATTCTATTATAAATCATTATGACTGATCACTCCCCACTAAAATTTTGAAAAACGTAGACTGTTACTCAGTTTATTTAGCACATGCTTCAAACGCCCTGGATTAGGGTTTCCAGATTAGGGTTTCAATTTTAAGCAATCGTTTACTGTTTTATACACTCCGTTTCTTCGAAATTCTATTCTAAATCATGAAGCCTAATCATTCCCCACAAAAATTTCTTAAAATGTCGCATATTACTCGGTTTTTATAGCACGTGCTTCAAACCTTCCAGATTAGGTTTTTCAAATTATGGTTTCAATTTTAAGCACTCTTTTACTATGTTATACACTTCGATTTTTAAACATTCTATTATAAATGATCGAGCCTAATCAATCCTGACAAAAATTTTGACAAATGTCGAGCGGTAGTCGGATTTTTTTTTCACGTGCTTCAAACATCCCAGATTAGGGTTTCGATTATAAGCACTCTTTTGCTGTTATATTTATGCACTCCATTTCTTCGAAATTCTATTATAAATCATTATGCCTGATCATTCCCCACTAAAATTTTGAAAAACGTAGACTGTTACTCAGTTTATTTAGCACATGCTTCAAACGCCCTGGATTAGGGTTTCCAGATTAGGGTTTCAATTTTAAGCAATCGTTTACTATTTTATACACTCCGTTTATTCGAAATTCTATTCTAAATCATGAAGCCTAATCATTCCCCACAAAAATTGATTAAAATGTCGCATATTACTCGGTTTTTATAGCACGTACTTCAAACCTTCCAAATTAGGGTTTTCAAATTATGGTTTCAATTTTAAGAACTCTTTTACTATTTTATACACTCCGTTTCTTTGACATTCTATTATAAATCATTATGACTGATCACTCCCCACTAAAATTTTGAAAAACGTAGACTGTTACTCAGTTTATTTAGCACATGCTTCAAACGCCCTGGATTAGGGTTTCCAGATTAGGGTTTCAATTTTAAGCAATCGTTTACTGTTTTATACACTCCGTTTCTTCGAAATTCTATTCTAAATCATGAAGCCTAATCATTCCCCACAAAAATTTCTTAAAATGTCGCATATTACTCGGTTTTTATAGCACGTACTTCAAACCTTCCAGATTAGGTTTTTCAAATTATGGTTTCAATTTTAAGCACTCTTTTACTATGTTATACACTTCGATTCTTAAACATTCTATTATAAATGATCGAGCCTAATCAATCCTGACAAAAATTTTGACAAATGTCGAGCGGTAGTCGGATTTTTTTTGCACGTGCTTCAAACATACCAGATTAGGGTTTCGATTATAAGCACTCTTTTGCTGTTATATTTATGCACTCCATTTCTTCGAAATTCTATTATAAATCATTATGCCTGATCATTCCCCACTAAAATTTGGAAAAACGTAGACTGTTACTCAGTTTATTTAGCACATGCTTCAAACGCCTTGGATTAGGGTTTCCAGATTAGGGTTTCAATTTTAAGCAATCGTTTACGGTTTTATACTCTCCGTTTCTTCGAAATTCTATTCTATATCATGAAGCCTAATCATTCCCCACAAAAATTTCTTAAAATGTCGCATATTACTCGGTTTTTATAGCACGTACTTCAAACCTTCCAGATTAGGGTTTTCAAATTATGGTTTCAATTTTAAGCACTCTTTTACTATTTTATACACTCCGTTTCTTTGACATTCAATTATAAATCATTATGCCTGATCATTGCCCACTAAAATTTTGAAAAACGTAGACTGGTACTCAGTTTATTTAGCACATGCTTCAAACGCCCTAGATTAGGGTTTCCAAATTAGGTTTTCAATTTTAAGCACTCTTTACTATTTTATACACTCCGTTTCTTCGAAATTCTATAATAAATCATGAAGCCTAATAATTCCCCACAAAAATTTCTTAAAATGTCGCATATTACTCGGTTTTTATAGCACGTACTTCAAACCTTCCAGATTAGGGTTTTCAAATTATGGTTTCAATTTTAAGCACTCTTTTACTATGTTATACACTTCGATTCTTAAACATTCTATTATAAATGATCGAGCCTAATCAATCCTGACAAAAATTTTGACAAATGTCGAGCGGTACTCGGATTTTTTTTGCACGTGCTTCAAACATCCCAGATTAGGGTTTCGATTATAAGCACTCTTTTGCTGTTTTATTTATGCACTCCGTTTCTTCGAAATTCTATTATAAATCATTATGCCTGATCATTCCTCACTAAAATTTTGAAAAACGTAGACTGTTACTCAGTTTATTTAGCACATGCTTCAAACGCCCTAGATTAGGGTTTCCAAATTAGGTTTTCAATTTTAAGCAGTCTTTACTATTTTATACACTCCGTTTCTTCGAAATTCTATTCTAAATCATGAAGCCTAATCATTCCCCACAAAAATTTCTTAAAATGTCGCATATTACTCGATTTTTATAGCACGTACTTTAATCCTTCCAGATTAGGGTTTTCAAATTATGGTTTCGATTTTAAGCACTCTTTTTCTATGTTATACACTCCGTTTCTTTGACATTCTATTATAAATGATCGAGCCTGATCAATCCTGACAAAAATTTTGACAAATGTCGAGCGGTACTCGGATTTTTTTTGCACGTGCTTCAGACATCCAAGATTAGGGTTTCGATTATAAGCACTCTTTTGCTGTTTAATTTATGCACTCCGTTTCTTCGAAATTCTATTATAAATCATTATGCCTGATCATTCCCCACTAAAATTTTGAAAAACGTAGACTGTTACTCCGTTTATTTAGCACATGCTTCAAACGCCCTGGATTAGGGTTTCAATTTTAACCAATCGTTTACTGTTTTATACACTCCGTTTCTTCGAAATTCTATTATAAATCACTATGCCTGATCATTCCCAACTAAAATTTTGAAAAACGTAGACTGTTACTCAGTTTGTTTAGCACATGCTTCAAACGCCCTAGATTAGGGTTTCTAGATTAGGGTTTCAATTTTAAGCAATCGTTTACAGTTTTATACACTCCGTTTATTCGAAATTCTATTCTAAATCATGAAGCCTAATCATTCCCCACAAAAATTTCTTAAAATGTCGCATATTACTCGGTTTTTATAGCACGTACTTCAAACCTTCCAGATTAGGGTTTTCAAATTATGGTTTCAATTTTAAGCACTCTTTTACTATGTTATACACTCCGTTTCATTGACATTCTATGATAAATGATCGAGCCTGATCAATCCTGACAAAAATTTTGACAAATTTCGAGCGGTACTCGGATTTTTTTTCCCACGTGCTTCAAACATCCCAGATTAGGGTTTCGATTATAAGAACTCTTTTGCTGTTTTATTTATGCACGCCGTTTCTTCGAAATTCTATTATAAATCATTATGCCTAATCATTCCTCACTAAAATTTTGAAAAACGTAGACTGTTACTCAATTTATTTAGCACATGCTTCAAACGCCCTGTATTAGGGTTTCAAGATTAGGGTTTCAATTTTAAGCAATCGTTTACTGTTTTATACACTCCGTTTATTCAAAATTCTATTCTAAATCATGAAGCCTAATCATTCCCCACAAAAATTGCTTAAAATGTCGCATATTACTCGGTTTTTATAGCACGTACTTCAAACCTTCCAGATTAGGGTTTTCAAATTATGGTTTCAATTTTAACCACTCTTTTACGATGTTATACACTTCGTTTCTGTGACATTCTATGATAAATGATCGAGCCTGATCAATCCTGACAAAAATTTTGACAAATGTCGAGCGGTACTCGGATTTTTTTTGCACGTGCTTCAAACATCCCAGATTAGGGTTTCGATTATAAGCACTCTTTTGCTGTTATATTTATGCACTCCATTTCTTCGAAATTCTATTATAAATCATTATGCCTGATCATTCCCCACTAAAATTTTGAAAAACGTAGACTGTTACTCAGTTTATTTAGCACATGCTTCAAACGCCCTGGATTAGGGTTTCCAGATTAGGGTTTCAATTTTAAGCAATCGTTTACTGTTTTATACAGTCCGTTTATTCGAAATTCTATTCTAAATCATGAAGCCTAATCATTCCCCACAAAAATTGATTAAAATGTCGCATATTACTTGGTTTTTATAGCACGTACTTCAAACCTTCCAAATTAGGGTTTTCAAATTATGGTTTCAATTTTAAGCACTCTTTTACTATTTTATACACTCTGTTTCTTTGACATTCTATTATAAATCATTATGACTGATCACTCCCCACTAAAATTTTGAAAAACGTAGACTGTTACTCAGTTTATTTAGCACATGCTTCAAACGCCCTGGATTAGGGTTTCCAGATTAGGGTTTCAATTTTAAGCAATCGTTTACTGTTTTATACACTCCGTTTCTTCGAAATTCTATTCTAAATCATGAAGCCTAATCATTCCCCACAAAAATTTCTTAAAATGTCGCATATTACTCGGTTTTTATAGCACGTGCTTCAAACCTTCCAGATTAGGTTTTTCAAATTATGGTTTCAATTTTAAGCACTCTTTTACTATGTTATACACTTCGATTTTTAAACATTCTATTATAAATGATCGAGCCTAATCAATCCTGACAAAAATTTTGACAAATGTCGAGCGGTAGTCGGATTTTTTTTGCACGTGCTTCAAACATCCCAGATTAGGGTTTCGATTATAAGCACTCTTTTGTTGTTATATTTATGCACTCCATTTCTTCGAAATTCTATTATAAATCATTATGCCTGATCATTCCCCACTAAAATTTTGAAAAACGTAGACTGTTACTCAGTTTATTTAGCACATGCTTCAAACGCCCTGGATTAGGGTTTCCAGATTAGGGTTTCAATTTTAAGCAATCGTTTACTATTTTATACACTCCGTTTATTCGAAATTCTATTCTAAATCATGAAGCCTAATCATTCCCCACAAAAATTGATTAAAATGTCGCATATTACTCGGTTTTTATAGCACGTACTTCAAACCTTCCAAATTAGGGTTTTCAAATTATGGTTTCAATTTTAAGAACTCTTTTACTATTTTATACACTCCGTTTCTTTGACATTCTATTATAAATCATTATGACTGATCACTCCCCACTAAAATTTTGAAAAACGTAGACTGTTACTCAGTTTATTTAGCACATGCTTCAAACGCCCTGGATTAGGGTTTCCAGATTAGGGTTTCAATTTTAAGCAATCGTTTACTGTTTTATACACTCCGTTTCTTCGAAATTCTATTCTAAATCATGAAGCGTAATCATTCCCCACAAAAATTTCTTAAAATGTCGCATATTACTCGGTTTTTATAGCACGTACTTCAAACCTTCCAGATTAGGTTTTTCAAATTATGGTTTCAATTTTAAGCACTCTTTTACTATGTTATACACTTCGATTCTTAAACATTCTATTATAAATGATCGAGCCTAATCAATCCTGACAAAAATTTTGACAAATGTCGAGCGGTAGTCGGATTTTTTTTGCACGTGCTTCAAACATACCAGATTAGGGTTTCGATTATAAGCACTCTTTTGCTGTTATATTTATGCACTCCATTTCTTCGAAATTCTATTATAAATCATTATGCCTGATCATTCCCCACTAAAATTTGGAAAAACGTAGACTGTTACTCAGTTTATTTAGCACATGCTTCAAACGCCTTGGATTAGGGTTTCCAGATTAGGGTTTCAATTTTAAGCAATCGTTTACGGTTTTATACTCTCCGTTTCTTCGAAATTCTATTCTATATCATGAAGCCTAATCATTCCCCACAAAAATTTCTTAAAATGTCGCATATTACTCGGTTTTTATAGCACGTACTTCAAACCTTCCAGATTAGGGTTTTCAAATTATGGTTTCAATTTTAAGCACTCTTTTACTATTTTATACACTCCGTTTCTTTGACTTTCAATTATAAATCATTATGCCTGATCATTGCCCACTAAAATTTTGAAAAACGTAGACTGGTACTCAGTTTATTTAGCACATGCTTCAAACGCCCTAGATTAGGGTTTCCAAATTAGGTTTTCAATTTTAAGCACTCTTTACTATTTTATACACTCCGTTTCTTCGAAATTCTATAATAAATCATGAAGCCTAATAATTCCCCACAAAAATTTCTTAAAATGTCGCATATTACTCGGTTTTTATAGCACGTACTTCAAACCTTCCAGATTAGGGTTTTCAAATTATGGTTTCAATTTTAAGCACTCTTTTACTATGTTATACACTTCGATTCTTAAACATTCTATTATAAATGATCGAGCCTAATCAATCCTGACAAAAATTTTGACAAATGTCGAGCGGTACTCGGATTTTTTTTGCACGTGCTTCAAACATCCCAGATTAGGGTTTCGATTATAAGCACTCTTTTGCTGTTTTATTTATGCACTCCGTTTCTTCGAAATTCTATTATAAATCATTATGCCTGATCATTCCTCACTAAAATTTTGAAAAACGTAGACTGTTACTCAGTTTATTTAGCACATGCTTCAAACGCCTTGGATTAGGGTTTCCAAATTAGGGTTTCAATTTTAAGCAATCGTTTACTATTTTATACTCTCCGTTTCTTCGAAATTCTATTCTAAATCATGAAGCCTAATCATTCCCCACAAAAATTTCTTAAAATGTCGCATATTACTCGGTTTTTATAGCACGTACTTCAAACCTTCCAGATTAGGGTTTTCAAATTATGGTTTCAATTTTAAGCACTCTTTTACTATTTTATACACTCTGTTTCTTTGACATTCTATTATAAATCATTATGCCTGATCATTGCCCACTAAAATTTTGAAAAACGTAGACTGTTACTCAGTTTATTTAGCACATGCTTCAAACGCCCTAGATTAGGGTTTCCAAATTAGGTTTTCAATTTTAAGCAGTCTTTACTATTTTATACACTCCGTTTCTTCGAAATTCTATTCTAAATCATGAAGCCTAATCATTCCCCACAAAAATTTCTTAAAATGTCGCATATTACTCGGTTTTTATAGCACGTACTTCAAACCTTCCAGATTAGGTTTTTCAAATTATGGTTTCAATTTTAAGCACTCTTTTACTATGTTATACACTTCGATTCTTAAACATTCTATTATAAATGATCGAGCCTAATCAATCCTGACAAAAATTTTGACAAATGTCGAGCGGTAGTCGGATTTTTTTTGCACGTGCTTCAAACATACCAGATTAGGGTTTCGATTATAAGCACTCTTTTGCTGTTATATTTATGCACTCCATTTCTTCGAAATTCTATTATAAATCATTATGCCTGATCATTCCCCACTAAAATTTGGAAAAACGTAGACTGTTACTCAGTTTATTTAGCACATGCTTCAAACGCCTTGGATTAGGGTTTCCAGATTAGGGTTTCAATTTTAAGCAATCGTTTACTGTTTTATACACTCCGTTTATTCGAAATTCTATTCTAAATCATGAAGCCTAATAATTCCCCACAAAAATTTCTTAAAATGTCGCATATTACTCGGTTTTTATAGCACGTACATCAAACCTTCCAGATTAGGGTTTTCAAATTATGGTTTCAATTTTAAGCACTCTTTTACTATGTTATACACTTCGATTCTTAAACATTCTATTATAAATGATCGAGCCTAATCAATCCTGACAAAAATTTTGACAAATGTCGAGCGGTACTCGGATTTTTTTTGCACGTGCTTCAAACATCCCAGATTAGGGTTTCGATTATAAGCACTCTTTTGCTGTTTTATTTATGCACTCCGTTTCTTCGAAATTCTATTATAAATCATTATGCCTGATCATTCCTCACAAAAATTTCTTAAAATGTCGCATATTACTCGGTTTTTATAGCACGTACTTCAAACCTTCCAGATTAGGGTTTTCAAATTATGGTTTCAATTTTAAGCACTCTTTTACTATGTTATACACTCCGTTTCATTGACATTCTATGATAAATGATCGAGCCTGATCAATCCTGACAAAAATTTTGACAAATTTCGAGCGGTACTCGGATTTTTTTTCCCACGTGCTTCAAACATCCCAGATTAGGGTTTCGATTATAAGAACTCTTTTGCTGTTTTATTTATGCACGCCGTTTCTTCGAAATTCTATTATAAATCATTATGCCTAATCATTCCTCACTAAAATTTTTAAAAACGTAGACTGTTACTCAATTTATTTAGCACATGCTTCAAACGCCCTGTATTAGGGTTTCAAGATTAGGGTTTCAATTTTAAGCAATCGTTTACTGTTTTATACACTCCGTTTATTCAAAATTCTATTCTAAATCATGAAGCCTAATCATTCCCCACAAAAATTGCTTAAAATGTCGCATATTACTCGGTTTTTATAGCACGTACTTCAAACCTTCCAGATTAGGGTTTTCAAATTATGGTTTCAATTTTAACCACTCTTTTACTATGTTATACACTTCGTTTCTGTGACATTCTATGATAAATGATCGAGCCTGATCAATCCTGACAAAAATTTTGACAAATGTCGAGCGGTACTCGGATTTTTTTTGCACATGCTTCAAACATCCCAGATTAGGGTTTCGATTATAAGCACTCTTTTGCTGTTATATTTATGCACTCCATTTCTTCGAAATTCTATTATAAATCATTATGCCTGATCATTCCCCACTAAAATTTTGAAAAACGTAGACTGTTACTCAGTTTATTTAGCACATGCTTCAAACGCCCTGGATTAGGGTTTCCAGATTAGGGTTTCAATTTTAAGCAATCGTTTACTGTTTTATACACTCCGTTTATTCGAAATTCTATTCTAAATCATGAAGCCTAATCATTCCCCACAAAAATTGATTAAAATGTCGCATATTACTCGGTTTTTATAGCACGTACTTCAAACCTTCCAAATTAGGGTTTTCAAATTATGGTTTCAATTTTAAGCACTCTTTTACTATTTTATACACTCTGTTTCTTTGACATTCTATTATAAATCATTATGACTGATCACTCCCCACTAAAATTTTGAAAAACGTAGACTGTTACTCAGTTTATTTAGCACATGCTTCAAACGCCCTAGATTAGGGTTTCCAGATTAGGGTTTCAATTTTAAGCAATCGTTTACTGTTTTATACACTCCGTTTCTTCGAAATTCTATTCTAAATCATGAAGCCTAATCATTCCCCACAAAAATTTCTTAAAATGTCGCATATTACTCGGTTTTTATAGCACGTACTTCAAACCTTCCAGATTAGGTTTTTCAAATTATGGTTTCAATTTTAAGCACTCTTTTACTATGTTATACACTTCGATTCTTAAACATTCTATTATAAATGATCGAGCCTAATCAATCCTGACAAAAATTTTGACAAATGTCGAGCGGTAGTCGGATTTTTTTTGCACGTGCTTCAAACATCCCAGATTAGGGTTTCGATTATAAGCACTCTTTTGCTGTTATATTTATGCACTCCATTTCTTCGAAATTCTATTATAAATCATTATGCCTGATCATTCCCCACTAAAATTTGGAAAAACGTAGACTGTTACTCAGTTTATTTAGCACATGCTTCAAACGCCTTGGATTAGGGTTTCCAGATTAGGGTTTCAATTTTAAGCAATCGTTTACTGTTTTATACTCTCCGTTTCTTCGAAATTCTATTCTAAATCATGAAGCCTAATCATTCCCCACAAAAATTTCTTAAAATGTCGCATATTACTCGGTTTTTATAGCACGTACTTCAAACCTTCCAGATTAGGGTTTTCAAATTATGGTTTCAATTTTAAGCACTCTTTTACTATTTTATACACTCCGTTTCTTTGACATTCAATTATAAATCATTATGCCTGATCATTGCCCACTAAAATTTTGAAAAACGTAGACTGGTACTCAGTTTATTTAGCACATGCTTCAAACGCCCTAGATTAGGGTTTCCAAATTAGGTTTTCAATTTTAAGCACTCTTTACTATTTTATACACTCCGTTTCTTCGAAATTCTATAATAAATCATGAAGCCTAATAATTTCCCACAAAAATTTCTTAAAATGTCGCATATTACTCGGTTTTTATAGCACGTACTTCAAACCTTCCAGATTAGGGTTTTCAAATTATGGTTTCAATTTTAAGCACTCTTTTACTATGTTATACACTTCGATTCTTAAACATTCTATTATAAATGATCGAGCCTAATCAATCCTGACAAAAATTTTGACAAATGTCGAGCGGTACTCGGATTTTTTTTGCACGTGCTTCAAACATCCCAGATTAGGGTTTCGATTATAAGCACTGTTTTGCTGTTTTATTTATGCACTCCGTTTCTTCGAAATTCTATTATAAATCATTATGCCTGATCATTCCTCACTAAAATTTTGAAAAACGTAGACTGTTACTCAGTTTATTTAGCACATGCTTCAAACGCCTTGGATTAGGGTTTCCAGATTAGGGTTTCAATTTTAAGCAATCGTTTACTATTTTATACTCTCCGTTTCTTCGAAATTCTATTCTAAATCATGAAGCCTAATCATTCCCCACAAAAATTTCTTAAAATGTCGCATATTACTCGGTTTTTATAGCACGTACTTCAAACCTTCTAGATTAGGGTTTTCAAATTATGGTTTCAATTTTAAGCACTCTTTTACTATTTTATACACTCCGTTTCTTTGACATTCTATTCTAAATCATTATGCCTGATCATTGCCCACTAAAATTTTGAAAAACGTAGACTGTTACTCAGTTTATTTAGCACATGCTTCAAACGCCCTAGATTAGGGTTTCCAAATTAGGTTTTCAATTTTAAGCAGTCTTTACTATTTTATACACTCCGTTTCTTCGAAATTCTATTCTAAATCATGAAGCCTAATCATTCCCCACAAAAATTTCTTAAAATGTCGCATATTACTCGATTTTTATAGCACGTACTTTAATCCTTCCAGATTAGGGTTTTCAAATTATGGTTTCGATTTTAAGCACTCTTTTTCTATGTTATACACTCCGTTTCTTTGACATTCTATTATAAATGATCGAGCCTGATCAATCCTGACAAAAATTTTGACAAATGTCGAGCGGTACTCGGATTTTTTTTGCACGTGCTTCAGACATCCAAGATTAGGGTTTCGATTATAAGCACTCTTTTGCTGTTTTATTTATGCACTCCGTTTCTTCGAAATTCTATTATAAATCATTATGCCTGATCATTCCCCACTAAAATTTTGAAAAACGTAGACTGTTACTCAGTTTATTTAGCACATGCTTCAAACGCCCTGGATTAGGGTTTCTAGATTAGGGTTTCAATTTTAAGCAATCGTTTACGGTTTTATACTCTCCGTTTCTTCGAAATTCTATTCTAAATCATGAAGCCTAATCATTCCCCACAAAAATTTCTTAAAATATCGCATATTACTCGGTTTTTATAGCACGTACTTCAAACCTTCCAGATTAGGGTTTTCAAATTATGGTTTCAATTTTAAGCACTCTTTTACTATTTTATACACTCCGTTTCTTTGACATTCTATTCTAAATCATTATGCTTGATCATTGCCCACTAAAATTTTGAAAAACGTAGACTGTTACTCAGTTTATTTAGCACATGCTTCAAACGCCCTAGATTAGGGTTTCCAAATTAGGTTTTCAATTTTAAGCAGTCTTTACTATTTTATACACTCCGTTTCTTCGAAATTCTATTCTAAATCATGAAGCCTAATCATTCCCCACAAAAATTTCTTAAAATGTCGCATATTACTCGATTTTTATAGCACGTACTTTAATCCTTCCAGATTAGGGTTTTCAAATTATGGTTTCGATTTTCAGCACTCTTTTTCTATGTTATACACTCCGTTTCTTTGACATTCTATTATAAATGATCGAGCCTGATCAATCCTGACAAAAATTTTGACAAATGTCGAGCGGTACTCGGATTTTTTTTGCACGTGCTTCAGACATCCAAGATTAGGGTTTCGATTATAAGCACTCTTTTGCTGTTTTATTTATGCACTCCGTTTCTTCGAAATTCTATTATAAATCATTATGCCTGATCATTCCCCACTAAAATTTTGAAAAACGTAGACTGTTACTCAGTTTATTTAGCACATGCTTAAAACGCCATGGATTAGGGTTTCAAGATTAGGGTTTCAATTTTAAGCAATCGTTTACTGTTTTATACACTCCGTTTATTCGAAATTCTATTCTAAATCATGAAGCCTAATCATTCCCCACAAAAATTTCTTAAAATGTCGCATATTACTCGGTTTTTATAGCACGTACTTCAAACCTTCCAAATTAGGGTTTTCAAATTCTGGTTTCAATTTTAAGCACTCTTTTACTATTTTATACACTCCGTTTCTTTGACATTCTATTATAAATGATCGAGCCTGATCAATCCTGACAAAAATTTTGACAAATTTCGAGCGGAACTCGGATTTTTTTTGCACGTGCTTCAAACATCCCAGATTAGGGTTTCGATTATAAGCACTCTTTTGCTGTTTTATTTATGCACTCCGTTTCTTCGAAATTCTATTATAAATCATTATGCCTGATCATTCCCCACTAAAATTTTAAAAAACGTAGACTGTTACTCAGTTTATTTAGCACATGCTTCAAACGCCCTGGATTAGGGTTTCCAGATTAGGGTTTCAAATTTAAGCAATCGTTTACAATTTTATACACTCCGTTTCTTCGAAATTATATTCTAAATCATGAAGCCTAATCATTCCCCACAAAAATTTCTTAAAATGTCGCATACTACTCGGTTTTTATATCACGTACTTCAAACCTTCCAGATTAGGGTTTTCAAATTATGGTTTCAATTTTAACCACTCTTTTACTATTTTATACACTCCGTTTCTTTGACATTCTATTATAAATGATCGAGCCTGATCAATCCTGACAAAAATTTTGACAAATTTCGAGCGGAACTCGGATTTTTTTTGCACGTGCTTCAAACATCCCAGATTAGGGTTTCGATTATAAGAACTCTTTTGCTGTTTTATTTATGCACGCCGTTTCTTCGAAATTCTATTATAAATCATTATGCCTAATCATTCCTCACTAAAATTTTTAAAAACGTAGACTGTTACTCAATTTATTTAGCACATGCTTCAAACGCCCTGTATTAGGGTTTCAAGATTAGGGTTTCAATTTTAAGCAATCGTTTACTGTTTTATACACTCCGTTTATTCAAAATTCTATTCTAAATCATGAAGCCTAATCATTCCCCACAAAAATTGCTTAAAATGTCGCATATTACTCGGTTTTTATAGCACGTACTTCAAACCTTCCAGATTAGGGTTTTCAAATTATGGTTTCAATTTTAACCACTCTTTTACTATGTTATACACTTCGTTTCTGTGACATTCTATGATAAATGATCGAGCCTGATCAATCCTGACAAAAATTTTGACAAATGTCGAGCGGTACTCGGATTTTTTTTGCACATGCTTCAAACATCCCAGATTAGGGTTTCGATTATAAGCACTCTTTTGCTGTTATATTTATGCACTCCATTTCTTCGAAATTCTATTATAAATCATTATGCCTGATCATTCCCCACTAAAATTTTGAAAAACGTAGACTGTTACTCAGTTTATTTAGCACATGCTTCAAACGCCCTGGATTAGGGTTTCCAGATTAGGGTTTCAATTTTAAGCAATCGTTTACTGTTTTATACACTCCGTTTATTCGAAATTCTATTCTAAATCATGAAGCCTAATCATTCCCCACAAAAATTGATTAAAATGTCGCATATTACTCGGTTTTTATAGCACGTACTTCAAACCTTCCAAATTAGGGTTTTCAAATTATGGTTTCAATTTTAAGCACTCTTTTACTATTTTATACACTCTGTTTCTTTGACATTCTATTATAAATCATTATGACTGATCACTCCCCACTAAAATTTTGAAAAACGTAGACTGTTACTCAGTTTATTTAGCACATGCTTCAAACGCCCTAGATTAGGGTTTCCAGATTAGGGTTTCAATTTTAAGCAATCGTTTACTGTTTTATACACTCCGTTTCTTCGAAATTCTATTCTAAATCATGAAGCCTAATCATTCCCCACAAAAATTTCTTAAAATGTCGCATATTACTCGGTTTTTATAGCACGTACTTCAAACCTTCCAGATTAGGTTTTTCAAATTATGGTTTCAATTTTAAGCACTCTTTTACTATGTTATACACTTCGATTCTTAAACATTCTATTATAAATGATCGAGCCTAATCAATCCTGACAAAAATTTTGACAAATGTCGAGCGGTAGTCGGATTTTTTTTGCACGTGCTTCAAACATCCCAGATTAGGGTTTCGATTATAAGCACTCTTTTGCTGTTATATTTATGCACTCCATTTCTTCGAAATTCTATTATAAATCATTATGCCTGATCATTCCCCACTAAAATTTGGAAAAACGTAGACTGTTACTCAGTTTATTTAGCACATGCTTCAAACGCCTTGGATTAGGGTTTCCAGATTAGGGTTTCAATTTTAAGCAATCGTTTACTGTTTTATACTCTCCGTTTCTTCGAAATTCTATTCTAAATCATGAAGCCTAATCATTCCCCACAAAAATTTCTTAAAATGTCGCATATTACTCGGTTTTTATAGCACGTACTTCAAACCTTCCAGATTAGGGTTTTCAAATTATGGTTTCAATTTTAAGCACTCTTTTACTATTTTATACACTCCGTTTCTTTGACATTCAATTATAAATCATTATGCCTGATCATTGCCCACTAAAATTTTGAAAAACGTAGACTGGTACTCAGTTTATTTAGCACATGCTTCAAACGCCCTAGATTAGGGTTTCCAAATTAGGTTTTCAATTTTAAGCACTCTTTACTATTTTATACACTCCGTTTCTTCGAAATTCTATAATAAATCATGAAGCCTAATAATTTCCCACAAAAATTTCTTAAAATGTCGCATATTACTCGGTTTTTATAGCACGTACTTCAAACCTTCCAGATTAGGGTTTTCAAATTATGGTTTCAATTTTAAGCACTCTTTTACTATGTTATACACTTCGATTCTTAAACATTCTATTATAAATGATCGAGCCTAATCAATCCTGACAAAAATTTTGACAAATGTCGAGCGGTACTCGGATTTTTTTTGCACGTGCTTCAAACATCCCAGATTAGGGTTTCGATTATAAGCACTGTTTTGCTGTTTTATTTATGCACTCCGTTTCTTCGAAATTCTATTATAAATCATTATGCCTGATCATTCCTCACTAAAATTTTGAAAAACGTAGACTGTTACTCAGTTTATTTAGCACATGCTTCAAACGCCTTGGATTAGGGTTTCCAGATTAGGGTTTCAATTTTAAGCAATCGTTTACTATTTTATACTCTCCGTTTCTTCGAAATTCTATTCTAAATCATGAAGCCTAATCATTCCCCACAAAAATTTCTTAAAATGTCGCATATTACTCGGTTTTTATAGCACGTACTTCAAACCTTCTAGATTAGGGTTTTCAAATTATGGTTTCAATTTTAAGCACTCTTTTACTATTTTATACACTCCGTTTCTTTGACATTCTATTCTAAATCATTATGCCTGATCATTGCCCACTAAAATTTTGAAAAACGTAGACTGTTACTCAGTTTATTTAGCACATGCTTCAAACGCCCTAGATTAGGGTTTCCAAATTAGGTTTTCAATTTTAAGCAGTCTTTACTATTTTATACACTCCGTTTCTTCGAAATTCTATTCTAAATCATGAAGCCTAATCATTCCCCACAAAAATTTCTTAAAATGTCGCATATTACTCGATTTTTATAGCACGTACTTTAATCCTTCCAGATTAGGGTTTTCAAATTATGGTTTCGATTTTAAGCACTCTTTTTCTATGTTATACACTCCGTTTCTTTGACATTCTATTATAAATGATCGAGCCTGATCAATCCTGACAAAAATTTTGACAAATGTCGAGCGGTACTCGGATTTTTTTTGCACGTGCTTCAGACATCCAAGATTAGGGTTTCGATTATAAGCACTCTTTTGCTGTTTTATTTATGCACTCCGTTTCTTCGAAATTCTATTATAAATCATTATGCCTGATCATTCCCCACTAAAATTTTGAAAAACGTAGACTGTTACTCAGTTTATTTAGCACATGCTTCAAACGCCCTGGATTAGGGTTTCTAGATTAGGGTTTCAATTTTAAGCAATCGTTTACGGTTTTATACTCTCCGTTTCTTCGAAATTCTATTCTAAATCATGAAGCCTAATCATTCCCCACAAAAATTTCTTAAAATATCGCATATTACTCGGTTTTTATAGCACGTACTTCAAACCTTCCAGATTAGGGTTTTCAAATTATGGTTTCAATTTTAAGCACTCTTTTACTATTTTATACACTCCGTTTCTTTGACATTCTATTCTAAATCATTATGCTTGATCATTGCCCACTAAAATTTTGAAAAACGTAGACTGTTACTCAGTTTATTTAGCACATGCTTCAAACGCCCTAGATTAGGGTTTCCAAATTAGGTTTTCAATTTTAAGCAGTCTTTACTATTTTATACACTCCGTTTCTTCGAAATTCTATTCTAAATCATGAAGCCTAATCATTCCCCACAAAAATTTCTTAAAATGTCGCATATTACTCGATTTTTATAGCACGTACTTTAATCCTTCCAGATTAGGGTTTTCAAATTATGGTTTCGATTTTGAGCACTCTTTTTCTATGTTATACACTCCGTTTCTTTGACATTCTATTATAAATGATCGAGCCTGATCAATCCTGACAAAAATTTTGACAAATGTCGAGCGGTACTCGGATTTTTTTTGCACGTGCTTCAGACATCCAAGATTAGGGTTTCGATTATAAGCACTCTTTTGCTGTTTTATTTATGCACTCCGTTTCTTCGAAATTCTATTATAAATCATTATGCCTGATCATTCCCCACTAAAATTTTGAAAAACGTAGACTGTTACTCAGTTTATTTAGCACATGCTTAAAACGCCATGGATTAGGGTTTCAAGATTAGGGTTTCAATTTTAAGCAATCGTTTACTGTTTTATACACTCCGTTTATTCGAAATTCTATTCTAAATCATGAAGCCTAATCATTCCCCACAAAAATTTCTTAAAATGTCGCATATTACTCGGTTTTTATAGCACGTACTTCAAACCTTCCAAATTAGGGTTTTCAAATTCTGGTTTCAATTTTAAGCACTCTTTTACTATTTTATACACTCCGTTTCTTTGACATTCTATTATAAATGATCGAGCCTGATCAATCCTGACAAAAATTTTGACAAATTTCGAGCGGAACTCGGATTTTTTTTGCACGTGCTTCAAACATCCCAGATTAGGGTTTCGATTATAAGCACTCTTTTGCTGTTTTATTTATGCACTCCGTTTCTTCGAAATTCTATTATAAATCATTATGCCTGATCATTCCCCACTAAAATTTTAAAAAACGTAGACTGTTACTCAGTTTATTTAGCACATGCTTCAAACGCCCTGGATTAGGGTTTCCAGATTAGGGTTTCAAATTTAAGCAATCGTTTACAATTTTATACACTCCGTTTCTTCGAAATTATATTCTAAATCATGAAGCCTAATCATTCCCCACAAAAATTTCTTAAAATGTCGCATACTACTCGGTTTTTATATCACGTACTTCAAACCTTCCAGATTAGGGTTTTCAAATTATGGTTTCAATTTTAACCACTCTTTTACTATTTTATACACTCCGTTTCTTTGACATTCTATTATAAATGATCGAGCCTGATCAATCCTGACAAAAATTTTGACAAATTTCGAGCGGAACTCGGATTTTTTTTGCACGTGCTTCAAACATCCCAGATTAGGGTTTCGATTATAAGCACTCTTTTGCTGTTTTATTTATGCACTCCGTTTCTTCGAAATTCTATTATAAATCATTATGCCTGATCATTCCCCACTAAAATTTTAAAAAACGTAGACTGTTACTCAGTTTATTTAGCACATGCTTCAAACGCCCTGGATTAGGGTTTCCAGATTAGGGTTTCAAATTTAAGCAATCGTTTACAATTTTATACACTCCGTTTCTTCGAAATTATATTCTAAATCATGAAGCCTAATCATTCCCCACAAAAATTTCTTAAAATGTCGCATACTACTCGGTTTTTATATCACGTACTTCAAACCTTCCAGATTAGGGTTTTCAAATTATGGTTTCAATTTTAACCATTCTTTTACTATTTTATACACTCCGTTTCTTTGACATTCTATTATAAATGATCGAGCCTGATAAATCCTGACAAAAAATTTGACAAATTTCGAGCGGTACTCGGATTTTTTTTGCACGTGCTTCAACCATCCTAGATTAGGGTTTTGATTATAATCACTCTTTTGCTGTTTTATTTATGCACTTCGTTTCTTCGAAATTCTATTATAAATCATTATGCCTAATCATTCCCCACTAAAATTTTGAAAAACGTAGACTGTTACTCAGTTTATTTAGCACATGCTTCAAACGCCCTGGATTAGGGTTTCCAGATTAGGGTTTCAATTTTAAGCAATCGTTTACTGTTTTATACACTCCGTTTCTTCGAAATTCTATTCTAAATCATGAAGCCTAATCATTCCCCACAAAAATTTCTTAAAATGTCGCATATTACTCGGTTTTTATAGCACGTACTTCCAACCTTCCAAATTAGGGTTTTCAAATTATGGTTTCAATTTTAAGAACTCTTTTACTATTTTATACACTCCGTTTCTTTGACATTCTATTATAAATGATCGAGCCTGATCAATCCTGACAAAAATTTTGACAAATTTCGAGCGGAACTGGTTTTTTTTTGCACGTGCTTCAAACATCCCAGATTAGGGTTTCGATTATAAGCACTCATTTGCTGTTTTATTTATGCACTCCGTTTCTTCGAAATTCTATTATAAATCATTATGCCTGATCATTCCCCACTAAAATTTTAAAAAACGTAGACTGTTACTCAGTTTATTTAGCACATGCTTCAAACGCCCTGTATTAGGGTTTCAAGATTAGGGTTTCAATTTTAAGCAATCGTTTACTGTTTTATACACTCCGTTTATTCAAAAATCTATTCTAAATCATGAAGCCTAATCATTCCCCACAAAAATTGCTTAAAATGTCGCATATTACTCGGTTTTTATATCACGTACTTCAAACCTTCCAGATTAGGGTTTTCAAATTATGGTTTCAATTTTAACCACTCTTTTACTATGTTATACACTTCGTTTCTGTGACATTCTATGATAAATGATCGAGCCTGATCAATCCTGACAAAAATTTTGACAAATTTCGAGCGGAACTCGGATTTTTTTTGCACGTGCTTCAATCATCCCAGATTAGTGTTTCGATTATAAGCACTCTTTTGCTGTTTTATTTATGCACTCCGTTTCTTCGAAATTCTATTATAAATCATTATGCCTGATCATTCCCCACTAAAATTTTAAAAAACGTAGACTGTTACTCAGTTTATTTAGCACATGCTTCAAACGCCCTAGATTAGGGTTTCCAGATTAGGGTTTCAAATTTAAGCAATCGTTTACAATTTTATACACTCCGTTTCTTCGAAATTCTATTCTAAATCATGAAGCCTAATCATTCCCCACAAAAATTTCTTAAAATGTCGCATACTACTCGGTTTTTATATCACGTACTTCAAACCTTCCAGATTAGGGTTTTCAAATTATGGTTTCAATTTTAACCACTCTTTTACTATTTTATACACTCCGTTTCTTTGACATTCTATTATAAATGATCGAGCCTGATAAATCCTGACAAAAAATTTGACAAATTTCGAGCGGTACTCGGATTTTTTTTGCACGTGCTTCAACCATCCTAGATTAGGGTTTTGATTATAATCACTCTTTTGCTGTTTTATTTATGCACTTCGTTTCTTCGTAATTCTATTATAAATCATTATGCCTAATCATTCCCCACTAAAATTTTGAAAAACGTAGACTGTTACTCAGTTTATTTAGCACATGCTTCAAACGCCCTGGATTAGGGTTTCCAGATTAGGGTTTCAATTTTAAGCAATCGTTTACTGTTTTATACACTCCGTTTCTTCAAAATTCTATTCTAAATCATGAAGCCTAATCATTCCCCACAAAAATTTCTTAAAATGTCGCATATTACTCGGTTTTTATAGCACGTACTTCCAACCTTCCAAATTAGGGTTTTCAAATTATGGTTTCAATTTTAAGAACTCTTTTACTATTTTATACACTCCGTTTCTTTGACATTCTATTATAAATGATCGAGCCTGATCAATCCTGACAAAAATTTTGACAAATTTCGAGCGGAACTCGTTTTTTTTTTGCACGTGCTTCAAACATCCCAGATTAGGGTTTCGATTATAAGCACTCATTTGCTGTTTTATTTATGCACTCCGTTTCTTCGAAATTCTATTATAAATCATTATGCCTGATCATTCCCCACTAAAATTTTAAAAAACGTAGACTGTTACTCAGTTTATTTAGCACATGCTTCAAACGCCCTGTATTAGGGTTTCAAGATTAGGGTTTCAATTTTAAGCAATCGTTTACTGTTTTATACACTCCGTTTATTCAAAATTCTATTCTAAATCATGAAGCCTAATCATTCCCCACAAAAATTGCTTAAAATGTCGCATATTACTCGGTTTTTATATCACGTACTTCAAACCTTCCAGATTAGGGTTTTCAAATTATGGTTTCAATTTTAACCACTCTTTTACTATGTTATACACTTCGTTTCTGTGACATTCTATGATAAATGATCGAGCCTGATCAATCCTGACAAAAATTTTGACAAATTTCGAGCGGAACTCGGATTTTTTTTGCACGTGCTTCAATCATCCCAGATTAGTGTTTCGATTATAAGCACTCTTTTGCTGTTTTATTTATGCACTCCGTTTCTTCGAAATTCTATTATAAATCATTATGCCTGATCATTCCCCACTAAAATTTTAAAAAACGTAGACTGTTACTCAGTTTATTTAGCACATGCTTCAAACGCCCTAGATTAGGGTTTCCAGATTAGGGTTTCAAATTTAAGCAATCGTTTACAATTTTATACACTCCGTTTCTTCGAAATTCTATTCTAAATCATGAAGCCTAATCATTCCCCACAAAAATTTCTTAAAATGTCGCATACTACTCGGTTTTTATATCACGTACTTCAAACCTTCCAGATTAGGGTTTTCAAATTATGGTTTCAATTTTAACCACTCTTTTACTATTTTATACACTCCGTTTCTTTGACATTCTATTATAAATGATCGAGCCTGATAAATCCTGACAAAAAATTTGACAAATTTCGAGCGGTACTCGGATTTTTTTTGCACGTGCTTCAACCATCCTAGATTAGGGTTTTGATTATAATCACTCTTTTGCTGTTTTATTTATGCACTTCGTTTCTTCGTAATTCTATTATAAATCATTATGCCTAATCATTCCCCACTAAAATTTTGAAAAACGTAGACTGTTACTCAGTTTATTTAGCACATGCTTCAAACGCCCTGGATTAGGGTTTCCAGATTAGGGTTTCAATTTTAAGCAATCGTTTACTGTTTTATACACTCCGTTTCTTCAAAATTCTATTCTAAATCATGAAGCCTAATCATTCCCCACAAAAATTTCTTAAAATGTCGCATATTACTCGGTTTTTATAGCACGTACTTCCAACCTTCCAAATTAGGGTTTTCAAATTATGGTTTCAATTTTAAGAACTCTTTTACTATTTTATACACTCCGTTTCTTTGACATTCTATTATAAATGATCGAGCCTGATCAATCCTGACAAAAATTTTGATAAATTTCGAGCGGAACTCGTTTTTTTTTTGCACGTGCTTCAAACATCCCAGATTAGGGTTTCGATTATAAGCACTCATTTGCTGTTTTATTTATGCACTCCGTTTCTTCGAAATTCTATTATAAATCATTATGCCTGATCATTCCCCACTAAAATTTTAAAAAACGTAGACTGTTACTCAGTTTATTTAGCACATGCTTCAAACGCCCTGTATTAGGGTTTCAAGATTAGGGTTTCAATTTTAAGCAATCGTTTACTGTTTTATACACTCCGTTTATTCAAAATTCTATTCTAAATCATGAAGCCTAATCATTCCCCACAAAAATTGCTTAAAATGTCGCATATTACTCGGTTTTTATATCACGTACTTCAAACCTTCCAGATTAGGGTTTTCAAATTATGGTTTCAATTTTAACCACTCTTTTACTATGTTATACACTTCGTTTCTGTGACATTCTATGATAAATGATCGAGCCTGATCAATCCTGACAAAAATTTTGACAAATTTCGAGCGGAACTCGGATTTTTTTTGCACGTGCTTCAAACATCCCAGATTAGGGTTTCGATTATAAGCACTCTTTTGCTGTTTTATTTATGCACTTCGTTTCTTCGAAATTCTATTATAAATCATTATGCCTGATCATTCCCCACTAAAATTTTGAAAAACGTAGACTGTTACTCAGTTTATTTAGCACATGCTTCAAACGCCCTGGATTAGGGTTTCCAGATTAGGGTTTCAATTTTAAGCAATCGTTTACTGTTTTATACACTCCGTTTCTTCGAAATTATATTCTAAATCATGAAGCCTAATCATTCCCCACAAAAATTTCTTAAAATGTCGCATACTACTCGGTTTTTATATCACGTACTTCAAACCTTCCAGATTAGGGTTTTCAAATTATGGTTTCAATTTTAACCACTCTTTTACTATTTTATACACTCCGTTTCTTTGACATTCTATTATAAATGATCGAGCCTGATCAATCCTGACAAAAATTTTGACAAATTTCGAGCGGAACTCGGATTTTTTTTGCACGTGCTTCAAACATCCCAGATTAGGGTTTCGATTATAAGCACTCTTTTGCTGTTTTATTTATGCACTCCGTTTCTTCGAAATTCTATTATAAATCATTATGCCTGATCATTCCCCACTAAAATTTTAAAAAACGTAGACTGTTACTCAGTTTATTTAGCACATGCTTCAAACGCCCTGTATTAGGGTTTCCAGATTAGGGTTTCAAATTTAAGCAATCGTTTACAATTTTATACACTCCGTTTCTTCGAAATTATATTCTAAATCATGAAGCCTAATCATTCCCCACAAAAATTTCTTAAAATGTCGCATATTACTCGGTTTTTATAGCACGTACTTCAAACCTTCCAGATTAGGGTTTTCAAATTATGGTTTCAATTTTAACCACTCTTTTACTATGTTATACACTTCGTTTCTGTGACATTCTATGATAAATGATCGAGCCTGATCAATCCTGACAAAAATTTTGACAAATTTCGAGCGGTACTCGGATTTTTTTTGCACGTGCTTCAACCATCCTAGATTAGGGTTTTGATTATAATCACTCTTTTGCTGTTTTATTTATGCACTTCGTTTCTTCGAAATTCTATTATAAATCATTATGCATAATCATTCCCCACTAAAATTTTGAAAAACGTAGACTGTTACTCAGTTTATTTAGCACATGCTTCAAACGCCCTGGATTAGGGTTTCCAGATTAGGGTTTCAATTTTAAGCAATCGTTTACTGTTTTATACACTCCGTTTCTTCGAAATTCTATTCTAAATCATGAAGCCTAATCATTCCCCACAAAAATTTCTTAAAATGTCGCATACTACTCGGTTTTTATATCACGTACTTCAAACCTTCCAGATTAGGGTTTTCAAATTATGGTTTCAATTTTAACCACTCTTTTACTATTTTATACACTCCGTTTCTTTGACATTCTATTACAAATGATCGAGCCTGATCAATCCTGACAAAAATTTTGACAAATTTCGAGCGGAACTCGGATTTTTTTTGCACGTGCTTCAAACATCCCAGATTAGGGTTTCGATTATAAGCACTCTTTTGCTGTTTTATTTATG
The DNA here is from genome assembly GCF_057944985.1 of Cucurbita pepo subsp. pepo. Taxonomy (NCBI): domain Eukaryota; kingdom Viridiplantae; phylum Streptophyta; class Magnoliopsida; order Cucurbitales; family Cucurbitaceae; genus Cucurbita; species Cucurbita pepo. The sequence continues at coordinate 7,114,650 of NC_141814.1, read as the reverse complement.
CACTTCGTTTCTTCGAAATTCTATTATAAATCATTATGCCTAATCATTCCCCACTAAAATTTTGAAAAACGTAGACTGTTACTCAGTTTATTTAGCACATGCTTCAAACGCCCTGGATTAGGGTTTCCAGATTAGGGTTTCAATTTTAAGCAATCGTTTACTGTTTTATACACTCCGTTTCTTCAAAAATCTATTCTAAATCATGAAGCCTAATCATTCCCCACAAAAATTGCTTAAATTGTCGCATATTACTCGGTTTTTATAGCACGTACTTCAAACCTTCCAGATTAGGGTTTTCAAATTATGGTTTCAATTTTAACCACTCTTTTACTATGTTATACACTTCGTTTCTGTGACATTCTATGATAAATGATCGAGCCTGATCAATCCTGACAAAAATTTTGACAAATTTCGAGCGGAACTCGTTTTTTTTTTGCACGTGCTTCAAACATCCCAGATTAGGGTTTCGATTATAAGCACTCTTTTGCTGTTTTATTTATGCACTTCGTTTCTTCGAAATTCTATTATAAATCATTATGCCTAATCATTCCCCACTAAAATTTTGAAAAACGTAGACTGTTACTCAGTTTATTTAGCACATGCTTCAAACGCCCTGGATTAGGGTTTCCAGATTAGGGTTTCAATTTTAAGCAATCGTTTACTGTTTTATACACTCCGTTTCTTCGAAATTCTATTCTAAATCATGAAGCCTAATCATTCCCCACAAAAATTTCTTAAAATGTCGCATATTACTCGGTTTTTATAGCACGTACTTCCAACCTTCCAAATTAGGGTTTTCAAATTATGGTTTCAATTTTAAGAACTCTTTTACTATTTTATACACTCCGTTTCTTTGACATTCTATTATAAATGATCGAGCCTGATCAATCCTGACAAAAATTTTGACAAATTTCGAGCGGAACTCGTTTTTTTTTTGCACGTGCTTCAAACATCCCAGATTAGGGTTTCGATTATAAGCACTCATTTGCTGTTTTATTTATGCACTCCGTTTCTTCGAAATTCTATTATAAATCATTATGCCTGATCATTCCCCACTAAAATTTTAAAAAACGTAGACTGTTACTCAGTTTATTTAGCACATGCTTCAAACGCCCTGTATTAGGGTTTCAAGATTAGGGTTTCAATTTTAAGCAATCGTTTACTGTTTTATACACTCCGTTTATTCAAAAATCTATTCTAAATCATGAAGCCTAATCATTCCCCACAAAAATTGCTTAAATTGTCGCATATTACTCGGTTTTTATAGCACGTACTTCAAACCTTCCAGATTAGGGTTTTCAAATTATGGTTTCAATTTTAACCACTCTTTTACTATGTTATACACTTCGTTTCTGTGACATTCTATGATAAATGATCGAGCCTGATCAATCCTGACAAAAATTTTGACAAATTTCGAGCGGAACTCGGATTTTTTTTGCACGTGCTTCAATCATCCCAGATTAGTGTTTCGATTATAAGCACTCTTTTGCTGTTTTATTTATGCACTCCGTTTCTTCGAAATTCTATTATAAATCATTATGCCTGATCATTCCCCACTAAAATTTTAAAAAACGTAGACTGTTACTCAGTTTATTTAGCACATGCTTCAAACGCCCTAGATTAGGGTTTCCAGATTAGGGTTTCAAATTTAAGCAATCGTTTACAATTTTATACACTCCGTTTCTTCGAAATTCTATTCTAAATCATGAAGCCTAATCATTCCCCACAAAAATTTCTTAAAATGTCGCATACTACTCGGTTTTTATATCACGTACTTCAAACCTTCCAGATTAGGGTTTTCAAATTATGGTTTCAATTTTAACCACTCTTTTACTATTTTATACACTCCGTTTCTTTGACATTCTATTATAAATGATCGAGCCTGATAAATCCTGACAAAAAATTTGACAAATTTCGAGCGGTACTCGGATTTTTTTTGCACGTGCTTCAACCATCCTAGATTAGGGTTTTGATTATAATCACTCTTTTGCTGTTTTATTTATGCACTTCGTTTCTTCGAAATTCTATTATAAATCATTATGCCTAATCATTCCCCACTAAAATTTTGAAAAACGTAGACTGTTACTCAGTTTATTTAGCACATGCTTCAAACGCCCTGGATTAGGGTTTCCAGATTAAGGTTTCAATTTTAAGCAATCGTTTACTGTTTTATACACTCCGTTTCTTCGAAATTCTATTCTAAATCATGAAGCCTAATCATTCCCCACAAAAATTTCTTAAAATGTCGCATATTACTCGGTTTTTATAGCACGTACTTCCAACCTTCCAAATTAGGGTTTTCAAATTATGGTTTCAATTTTAAGAACTCTTTTACTATTTTATACACTCCGTTTCTTTGACATTCTATTATAAATGATCGAGCCTGATCAATCCTGACAAAAATTTTGACAAATTTCGAGCGGAACTCGTTTTTTTTTTGCACGTGCTTCAAACATCCCAGATTAGGGTTTCGATTATAAGCACTCATTTGCTGTTTTATTTATGCACTCCGTTTCTTCGAAATTCTATTATAAATCATTATGCCTGATCATTCCCCACTAAAATTTTAAAAAACGTAGACTGTTACTCAGTTTATTTAGCACATGCTTCAAACGCCCTGTATTAGGGTTTCAAGATTAGGGTTTCAATTTTAAGCAATCGTTTACTGTTTTATACACTCCGTTTATTCAAAATTCTATTCTAAATCATGAAGCCTAATCATTCCCCACAAAAATTGCTTAAAATGTCGCATATTACTCGGTTTTTATAGCACGTACTTCAAACCTTCTAGATTAGGGTTTTCAAATTATGGTTTCAATTTTAACCACTCTTTTACTATGTTATACACTTCGTTTCTGTGACATTCTATGATAAATGATCGAGCCTGATCAATCCTGACAAAAATTTTGACAAATGTCGAGCGGTACTCGGATTTTTTTTGCACGTGCTTCAAACATCCCAGATTAGGGTTTCGATTATAAGCACTCTTTTGTTGTTATATTTATGCACTCCATTTCTTCGAAATTCTATTATAAATCATTATACCTGATCATTCCCCACTAAAATTTTGAAAAACGTAGACTGTTACTCAGTTTATTTAGCACATGCTTCAAACGCCCTGGATTAGGGTTTCCAGATTAGGGTTTCAATTTTAAGCAATCGTTTACTGTTTTATACACTCCGTTTATTCGAAATTCAATTCTAAATAATGAAGCCTAATCATTCCCCACAAAAATTGATTAAAATGTCGCATATTACTCGGTTTTTATAGCACGTACTTCAAACCTTCCAGATTAGGGTTTTCAAATTATGGTTTCAATTTTAAGCACTCTTTTACTATTTTATACACTCCGTTTCTTTGACATTCTATTATAAATCATTATGACTGATCACTCCCCACTAAAATTTTGAAAAACGTAGACTGTTACTCAGTTTATTTAGCAGATGCTTCAAACGCCCTGGATTAGGGTTTCCAGATTAGGGTTTCAATTTTAAGCAATCGTTTACTGTTTTATACACTCCGTTTCTTCGAAATTCTATTCTAAATCATGAAGCCTAATTATTCCCCACAAAAATTTCTTAAAATGTCGCATATTACTCGGTTTTTATAGCACGTACTTCAAACCTTCCAGATTAGGGTTTTCAAATTATGGTTTCAATTTTAAACACTCTTTTACTATGTTAGACACTCCGTTTCTTTGACATTCTATTATAAATGATTGAGCCTGATCAATCCTGACAAAAATTTTGACAAATGTCGAGCGGTACTCGGATTTTTTTTGCACGTGCTTCAAACATCCCAGATTAGGGTTTCGATTATAAGCACTCTTTTGCTGTTTTATTTATGCACTCCATTTCTTCGAAATTCTATTATAAATCATTATGCCTGATCATTCCCCACTAAAATTTTGAAAAACGTAGACTGTTACTCAGTTTATTTAGCACATGCTTCAAACGCCCTGGATTAGGGTTTCCAGATTAGGGTTTCAATTTTAAGCAATCGTTTACTGTTTTATACACTCCGTTTCTTCGAAATTCTATTCTAAATCATGAAGCCTAATCATTCCCCACAAAAATTTCTTAAAATGTCGCATACTACTCGGTTTTTATATCACGTACTTCAAACCTTCCAGATTAGGGTTTTCAAATTATGGTTTCAATTTTAACCACTCTTTTACTATTTTATACACTCCGTTTCTTTGACATTCTATTATAAATGATCGAGCCTGATAAATCCTGACAAAAAATTTGACAAATTTCGAGCGGTACTCGGATTTTTTTTGCACGTGCTTCAACCATCCTAGATTAGGGTTTTGATTATAATCACTCTTTTGCTGTTTTATTTATGCACTTCGTTTCTTCGAAATTCTATTATAAATCATTATGCCTAATCATTCCCCACTAAAATTTTGAAAAACGTAGACTGTTACTCAGTTTATTTAGCACATGCTTCAAACGCCCTGGATTAGGGTTTCCAGATTAGGGTTTCAATTTTAAGCAATCGTTTACTGTTTTATACACTCCGTTTCTTCGAAATTCTATTCTAAATCATGAAGCCTAATCATTCCCCACAAAAATTGATTAAAATGTCGCATATTACTCGGTTTTTATAGCACGTACTTCAAACCTTCCAGATTAGGGTTTTCAAATTATGGTTTCAATTTTAAGCACTCTTTTACTATTTTATACACTCCGTTTCTTTGACATTCTATTATAAATCATTATGACTGATCACTCCCCACTAAAATTTTGAAAAACGTAGACTGTTACTCAGTTTATTTAGCAGATGCTTCAAACGCCCTGGATTAGGGTTTCCAGATTAGGGTTTCAATTTTAAGCAATCGTTTACTGTTTTATACACTCCGTTTCTTCGAAATTCTATTCTAAATCATGAAGCCTAATTATTCCCCACAAAAATTTCTTAAAATGTCGCATATTACTCGGTTTTTATAGCACGTACTTCAAACCTTCCAGATTAGGGTTTTCAAATTATGGTTTCAATTTTAAACACTCTTTTACTATGTTAGACACTCCGTTTCTTTGACATTCTATTATAAATGATTGAGCCTGATCAATCCTGACAAAAATTTTGACAAATGTCGAGCGGTACTCGGATTTTTTTTGCACGTGCTTCAAACATCCCAGATTAGGGTTTCGATTATAAGCACTCTTTTGCTGTTTTATTTATGCACTCCATTTCTTCGAAATTCTATTATAAATCATTATGCCTGATCATTCCCCACTAAAATTTTGAAAAACGTAGACTGTTACTCAGTTTATTTAGCACATGCTTCAAACGCCCTGGATTAGGGTTTCCAGATTAGGGTTTCAATTTTAAGCAATCGTTTACTGTTTTATACACTCCGTTTCTTCGAAATTCTATTCTAAATCATGAAGCCTAATCATTCCCCACAAAAATTTCTTAAAATGTCGCATACTACTCGGTTTTTATATCACGTACTTCAAACCTTCCAGATTAGGGTTTTCAAATTATGGTTTCAATTTTAACCACTCTTTTACTATTTTATACACTCCGTTTCTTTGACATTCTATTATAAATGATCGAGCCTGATAAATCCTGACAAAAAATTTGACAAATTTCGAGCGGTACTCGGATTTTTTTTGCACGTGCTTCAACCATCCTAGATTAGGGTTTTGATTATAATCACTCTTTTGCTGTTTTATTTATGCACTTCGTTTCTTCGAAATTCTATTATAAATCATTATGCCTAATCATTCCCCACTAAAATTTTGAAAAACGTAGACTGTTACTCAGTTTATTTAGCACATGCTTCAAACGCCCTGGATTAGGGTTTCCAGATTAGGGTTTCAATTTTAAGCAATCGTTTACTGTTTTATACACTCCGTTTCTTCGAAATTCTATTCTAAATCATGAAGCCTAATCATTCCCCACAAAAATTGATTAAAATGTCGCATATTACTCGGTTTTTATAGCACGTACTTCAAACCTTCCAGATTAGGGTTTTCAAATTATGGTTTCAATTTTAAGCACTCTTTTACTATTTTATACACTCCGTTTCTTTGACATTCTATTATAAATCATTATGACTGATCACTCCCCACTAAAATTTTGAAAAACGTAGACTGTTACTCAGTTTATTTAGCAGATGCTTCAAACGCCCTGGATTAGGGTTTCCAGATTAGGGTTTCAATTTTAAGCAATCGTTTACTGTTTTATACACTCCGTTTCTTCGAAATTCTATTCTAAATCATGAAGCCTAATTATTCCCCACAAAAATTTCTTAAAATGTCGCATATTACTCGGTTTTTATAGCACGTACTTCAAACCTTCCAGATTAGGGTTTTCAAATTATGGTTTCAATTTTAAACACTCTTTTACTATGTTAGACACTCCGTTTCTTTGACATTCTATTATAAATGATTGAGCCTGATCAATCCTGACAAAAATTTTGACAAATGTCGAGCGGTACTCGGATTTTTTTTGCACGTGCTTCAAACATCCCAGATTAGGGTTTCGATTATAAGCACTCTTTTGCTGTTTTATTTATGCACTCCATTTCTTCGAAATTCTATTATAAATCATTATGCCTGATCATTCCCCACTAAAATTTTGAAAAACGTAGACTGTTACTCAGTTTATTTAGCACATGCTTCAAACGCCCTGGATTAGGGTTTCCAGATTAGGGTTTCAATTTTAAGCAATCGTTTACTGTTTTATACACTCCGTTTCTTCGAAATTCTATTCTAAATCATGAAGCCTAATCATTCCCCACAAAAATTTCTTAAAATGTCGCATACTACTCGGTTTTTATATCACGTACTTCAAACCTTCCAGATTAGGGTTTTCAAATTATGGTTTCAATTTTAACCACTCTTTTACTATTTTATACACTCCGTTTCTTTGACATTCTATTATAAATGATCGAGCCTGATAAATCCTGACAAAAAATTTGACAAATTTCGAGCGGTACTCGGATTTTTTTTGCACGTGCTTCAACCATCCTAGATTAGGGTTTTGATTATAATCACTCTTTTGCTGTTTTATTTATGCACTTCGTTTCTTCGAAATTCTATTATAAATCATTATGCCTAATCATTCCCCACTAAAATTTTGAAAAACGTAGACTGTTACTCAGTTTATTTAGCACATGCTTCAAACGCCCTGGATTAGGGTTTCCAGATTAGGGTTTCAATTTTAAGCAATCGTTTACTGTTTTATACACTCCGTTTCTTCGAAATTCTATTCTAAATCATGAAGCCTAATCATTCCCCACAAAAATTGATTAAAATGTCGCATATTACTCGGTTTTTATAGCACGTACTTCAAACCTTCCAGATTAGGGTTTTCAAATTATGGTTTCAATTTTAAGCACTCTTTTACTATTTTATACACTCCGTTTCTTTGACATTCTATTATAAATCATTATGACTGATCACTCCCCACTAAAATTTTGAAAAACGTAGACTGTTACTCAGTTTATTTAGCAGATGCTTCAAACGCCCTGGATTAGGGTTTCCAGATTAGGGTTTCAATTTTAAGCAATCGTTTACTGTTTTATACACTCCGTTTCTTCGAAATTCTATTCTAAATCATGAAGCCTAATTATTCCCCACAAAAATTTCTTAAAATGTCGCATATTACTCGGTTTTTATAGCACGTACTTCAAACCTTCCAGATTAGGGTTTTCAAATTATGGTTTCAATTTTAAACACTCTTTTACTATGTTAGACACTCCGTTTCTTTGACATTCTATTATAAATGATTGAGCCTGATCAATCCTGACAAAAATTTTGACAAATGTCGAGCGGTACTCGGATTTTTTTTGCACGTGCTTCAAACATCCCAGATTAGGGTTTCGATTATAAGCACTCTTTTGCTGTTTTATTTATGCACTCCATTTCTTCGAAATTCTATTATAAATCATTATGCCTGATCATTCCCCACTAAAATTTTGAAAAACGTAGACTGTTACTCAGTTTATTTAGCACATGCTTCAAACGCCCTGGATTAGGGTTTCCAGATTAGGGTTTCAATTTTAAGCAATCGTTTACTTTTTTATACACTCCGTTTCTTCGAAATTCTATTCTAAATCATGAAGCCTAATCATTCCCCACAAAAATTTCTTAAAATGTCGCATACTACTCGGTTTTTATATCACGTACTTCAAACCTTCCAGATTAGGGTTTTCAAATTATGGTTTCAATTTTAACCACTCTTTTACTATTTTATACACTCCGTTTCTTTGACATTCTATTATAAATGATCGAGCCTGATAAATCCTGACAAAAAATTTGACAAATTTCGAGCGGTACTCGGATTTTTTTTGCACGTGCTTCAACCATCCTAGATTAGGGTTTTGATTATAATCACTCTTTTGCTGTTTTATTTATGCACTTCGTTTCTTCGAAATTCTATTATAAATCATTATGCCTAATCATTCCCCACTAAAATTTTGAAAAACGTAGACTGTTACTCAGTTTATTTAGCACATGCTTCAAACGCCCTGGATTAGGGTTTCCAGATTAGGGTTTCAATTTTAAGCAATCGTTTACATTTTTATACACTCCGTTTCTTCGAAATTCTATTCTAAATCATGAAGCCTAATCATTCCCCACAAAAATTTCTTAAAATGTCGCATATTACTCGGTTTTTATAGCACGTACTTCCAACCTTCCAAATTAGGGTTTTCAAATTATGGTTTCAATTTTAAGAACTCTTTTACTATTTTATACACTCCGTTTCTTTGACATTCTATTATAAATGATCGAGCCTGATCAATCCTGACAAAAATTTTGACAAATTTCGAGCGGAACTCGTTTTTTTTTTGCACGTGCTTCAAACATCCCAGATTAGGGTTTCGATTATAAGCACTCATTTGCTGTTTTATTTATGCACTCCGTTTCTTCGAAATTCTATTATAAATCATTATGCCTGATCATTCCCCACTAAAATTTTAAAAAACGTAGACTGTTACTCAGTTTATTTAGCACATGCTTCAAACGCCCTGTATTAGGGTTTCAAGATTAGGGTTTCAATTTTAAGCAATCGTTTACTGTTTTATACACTCCGTTTATTCAAAATTCTATTCTAAATCATGAAGCCTAATCATTCCCCACAAAAATTGCTTAAAATGTCGCATATTACTCGGTTTTTATAGCACGTACTTTAAACCTTCCAGATTAGGGTTTTCAAATTATGGTTTCAATTTTAACCACTCTTTTACTATGTTATACACTTCGTTTCTGTGACATTCTATGATAAATGATCGAGCCTGATCAATCCTGACAAAAATTTTGACAAATGTCGAGCGGTACTCGGATTTTTTTTGCACGTGCTTCAAACATCCCAGATTAGGGTTTCGATTATAAGCACTCTTTTGTTGTTATATTTATGCACTCCATTTCTTCGAAATTCTATTATAAATCATTATACCTGATCATTCCCCACTAAAATTTTGAAAAACGTAGACTGTTACTCAGTTTATTTAGCACATGCTTCAAACGCCCTGGATTAGGGTTTCCAGATTAGGGTTTCAATTTTAAGCAATCGTTTACTGTTTTATACACTCCGTTTATTCGAAATTCTATTCTAAATAATGAAGCCTAATCATTCCCCACAAAAATTGATTAAAATGTCGCATATTACTCGGTTTTTATAGCACGTACTTCAAACCTTCCAGATTAGGGTTTTCAAATTATGGTTTCAATTTTAAGCACTCTTTTACTATTTTATACACTCCGTTTCTTTGACATTCTATTATAAATCATTATGACTGATCACTCCCCACTAAAATTTTGAAAAACGTAGACTGTTACTCAGTTTATTTAGCAGATGCTTCAAACGCCCTGGATTAGGGTTTCCAGATTAGGGTTTCAATTTTAAGCAATCGTTTACTGTTTTATACACTCCGTTTCTTCGAAATTCTATTCTAAATCATGAAGCCTAATTATTCCCCACAAAAATTTCTTAAAATGTCGCATATTACTCGGTTTTTATAGCACGTACTTCAAACCTTCCAGATTAGGGTTTTCAAATTATGGTTTCAATTTTAAACACTCTTTTACTATGTTAGACACTCCGTTTCTTTGACATTCTATTATAAATGATTGAGCCTGATCAATCCTGACAAAAATTTTGACAAATGTCGAGCGGTACTCGGATTTTTTTTGCACGTGCTTCAAACATCCCAGATTAGGGTTTCGATTATAAGCACTCTTTTGCTGTTTTATTTATGCACTCCATTTCTTCGAAATTCTATTATAAATCATTATGCCTGATCATTCCCCACTAAAATTTTGAAAAACGTAGACTGTTACTCAGTTTATTTAGCACATGCTTCAAACGCCCTGGATTAGGGTTTCCAGATTAGGGTTTCAATTTTAAGCAATCGTTTACTTTTTTATACACTCCGTTTCTTCGAAATTCTATTCTAAATCATGAAGCCTAATCATTCCCCACAAAAATTTCTTAAAATGTCGCATACTACTCGGTTTTTATATCACGTACTTCAAACCTTCCAGATTAGGGTTTTCAAATTATGGTTTCAATTTTAACCACTCTTTTACTATTTTATACACTCCGTTTCTTTGACATTCTATTATAAATGATCGAGCCTGATAAATCCTGACAAAAAATTTGACAAATTTCGAGCGGTACTCGGATTTTTTTTGCACGTGCTTCAACCATCCTAGATTAGGGTTTTGATTATAATCACTCTTTTGCTGTTTTATTTATGCACTTCGTTTCTTCGAAATTCTATTATAAATCATTATGCCTAATCATTCCCCACTAAAATTTTGAAAAACGTAGACTGTTACTCAGTTTATTTAGCACATGCTTCAAACGCCCTGGATTAGGGTTTCCAGATTAGGGTTTCAATTTTAAGCAATCGTTTACATTTTTATACACTCCGTTTCTTCGAAATTCTATTCTAAATCATGAAGCCTAATCATTCCCCACAAAAATTTCTTAAAATGTCGCATATTACTCGGTTTTTATAGCACGTACTTCCAACCTTCCAAATTAGGGTTTTCAAATTATGGTTTCAATTTTAAGAACTCTTTTACTATTTTATACACTCCGTTTCTTTGACATTCTATTATAAATGATCGAGCCTGATCAATCCTGACAAAAATTTTGACAAATTTCGAGCGGAACTCGTTTTTTTTTTGCACGTGCTTCAAACATCCCAGATTAGGGTTTCGATTATAAGCACTCATTTGCTGTTTTATTTATGCACTCCGTTTCTTCGAAATTCTATTATAAATCATTATGCCTGATCATTCCCCACTAAAATTTTAAAAAACGTAGACTGTTACTCAGTTTATTTAGCACATGCTTCAAACGCCCTGTATTAGGGTTTCAAGATTAGGGTTTCAATTTTAAGCAATCGTTTACTGTTTTATACACTCCGTTTATTCAAAATTCTATTCTAAATCATGAAGCCTAATCATTCCCCACAAAAATTGCTTAAAATGTCGCATATTACTCGGTTTTTATAGCACGTACTTTAAACCTTCCAGATTAGGGTTTTCAAATTATGGTTTCAATTTTAACCACTCTTTTACTATGTTATACACTTCGTTTCTGTGACATTCTATGATAAATGATCGAGCCTGATCAATCCTGACAAAAATTTTGACAAATGTCGAGCGGTACTCGGATTTTTTTTGCACGTGCTTCAAACATCCCAGATTAGGGTTTCGATTATAAGCACTCTTTTGTTGTTATATTTATGCACTCCATTTCTTCGAAATTCTATTATAAATCATTATACCTGATCATTCCCCACTAAAATTTTGAAAAACGTAGACTGTTACTCAGTTTATTTAGCACATGCTTCAAACGCCCTGGATTAGGGTTTCCAGATTAGGGTTTCAATTTTAAGCAATCGTTTACTGTTTTATACACTCCGTTTATTCGAAATTCTATTCTAAATAATGAAGCCTAATCATTCCCCACAAAAATTGATTAAAATGTCGCATATTACTCGGTTTTTATAGCACGTACTTCAAACCTTCCAGATTAGGGTTTTCAAATTATGGTTTCAATTTTAAGCACTCTTTTACTATTTTATACACTCCGTTTCTTTGACATTCTATTATAAATCATTATGACTGATCACTCCCCACTAAAATTTTGAAAAACGTAGACTGTTACTCAGTTTATTTAGCAGATGCTTCAAACGCCCTGGATTAGGGTTTCCAGATTAGGGTTTCAATTTTAAGCAATCGTTTACTGTTTTATACACTCCGTTTCTTCGAAATTCTATTCTAAATCATGAAGCCTAATTATTCCCCACAAAAATTTCTTAAAATGTCGCATATTACTCGGTTTTTATAGCACGTACTTCAAACCTTCCAGATTAGGGTTTTCAAATTATGGTTTCAATTTTAAACACTCTTTTACTATGTTAGACACTCCGTTTCTTTGACATTCTATTATAAATGATTGAGCCTGATCAATCCTGACAAAAATTTTGACAAATGTCGAGCGGTACTCGGATTTTTTTTGCACGTGCTTCAAACATCCCAGATTAGGGTTTCGATTATAAGCACTCTTTTGCTGTTTTATTTATGCACTCCATTTCTTCGAAATTCTATTATAAATCATTATGCCTGATCATTCCCCACTAAAATTTTGAAAAACGTAGACTGTTACTCAGTTTATTTAGCACATGCTTCAAACGCCCTGGATTAGGGTTTCCAGATTAGGGTTTCAATTTTAAGCAATCGTTTACTGTTTTATACACTCCGTTTCTTCGAAATTCTATTCTAAATCATGAAGCCTAATCATTCCCCACAAAAATTTCTTAAAATGTCGCATATTACTCGGTTTTTATAGCACGTACTTCAAACCTTCCAGATTAGGGTTTTCAAATTATGGTTTCAATTTTAAACACTCTTTTACTATGTTAGACAGTCCGTTTCTTTGACATTCTATTATAAATGATCGGGCCTGATCAATCCTGACAAAAATTTTGACAAATGTCGAGCGGTACTCGGATTTTTTTTGCACGTGCTTCAAACATCCCAGATTAGGGTTTCGATTATAAGCACTCTTTTGCTGTTTTATTTATGCACTCCGTTTCTTCGAAATTCTATTATAAATCATTATGCCTGATCATTCCCCACTAAAATTTTGAAAAACGTAGACTGTTACTCAGTTTATTTAGCAAATGCTTCAAACGCTTTGGATTAGGGTTTCCAGATTAGGGTTTCAATTTTTAGCAATCGTTTACTGTTTTATACACTCCGTTTCTTCGAAATTCTATTCTAAATCATGAAGCCTAATCATTCCCCACAAAAATTTCTTAAAATGTCGCATATTACTCGGTTTTTATATCACGTACTTCAAACCTTCCAGATTAGGGTTTTCAAATTATGGTTTCAATTTTAAGCACTCTTTTACTATGTTAGACACTCCGTTTCTTTGACATCCTATTATAAATGATCGAGCCTGATCAATCCTGACAAAAATTTTGACAAATTTCGAGCGGTACTCGGATTTTTTTTGCACGTGCTTCAACCATCCTAGATTAGTGTTTCGATTATAATCACTCTTTTGCTGTTTTATTTATGCACTTCGTTTCTTCGAAATTCTATTATAAATCATTATGCCTAATCATTCCCCACTAAAATTTTGAAAAACGTAGACTGTTACTCAGTTTATTTAGCACATGCTTCGAACGCCCTGGATTAGGGTTTCCAGATTAGGGTTTCAATTTTAAGCAATCGTTTACAGTTTTATACACTCCGTTTCTTCGAAATTCTATTCTAAATCATGAAGCCTAATCATTCCCCACAAAAATTTCTTAAAATGTCGCATATTACTCGGTCTTTATAGCACGTACTTCAAACCTTCCAAATTAGGGTTTCAAATTATGGTTTCAATTTTAAGCACTCTTTTACTATTTTATACACTCCGTTTCTTTGACATTCTATTATAAATGATCGAGCCTGATCAATCCTGACAAAAATTTTGACAAATTTCGAGCGGAACTCGGATTTTTTTTGCACGTGCTTCAAACATCCCAGATTAGGGTTTCGATTATAAGCACTCTTTTGCTGTTTTATTTATGCACTCCGTTTCTTCGAAATTCTATTATAAATCATTATGCATGATCATTCCCCACTAAAATTTTAAAAAACGTAGACTGTTACTCAGTTTATTTAGCACATGCTTCAAACGCCCTGGATTAGGGTTTCCAGATTAGGGTTTCAATTTTAAGCAATCGTTTACTGTTTTATACACTCCGTTTCTTCGAAATTCTATTCTAAATCATGAAGCCTAATCATTCCCCACAAAAATTTCTTAAAATGTCGCATATTACTCGGTTTTTATAGCACGTACTTCAAACCTTCCAAATTAGGGTTTTCAAATTATGGTTTCAATTTTAAGCACTCTTTTACTATTTTATACACTCCGTTTCTTTGACATTCTATTATAAATGATCGAGCCTGATCAATCCTGACAAAAATTTTGACAAATTTCGAGCGGAACTCGGATTTTTTTTGCACGTGCTTCAAACATCCCAGATTAGGGTTTCGATTATAAGCACTCTTTTGCTGTTTTATTTATGCACTCCGTTTCTTCGAAATTCTATTATAAATCATTATGCATGATCATTCCCCACTAAAATTTTAAAAAACGTAGACTGTTACTCAGTTTATTTAGCACATGCTTCAAACGCCCTGGATTAGGGTTTCCAGATTAGGGTTTCAATTTTAAGCAATCGTTTACTGTTTTATACACTCCGTTTCTTCGAAATTCTATTCTAAATCATGAAGCCTAATCATTCCCCACAAAAATTTCTTAAAATGTCGCATACTACTCGGTTTTTATAGCACGTACTTCAAACCTTCCAGATTATGGTTTTCAAATTATGGTTTCTATTTTAACCACTCTTTTACTATTTTATACACTCCGTTTCTTTGACATTCTATTATAAATGATCGAGCCTGATCAATCCTGACAAAAATTTTGACAAATTTCGAGCGGTACTCGGATTTTTTTTGCACGTGCTTCAACCATCCTAGATTAGGGTTTCGATTATAAGCACTCTTTTGCAGTTTTATTTATGCACTTCGTTTCTTCGAAATTCTATTATAAATCATTATGCCTGATCATTCCCCACTAAAATTTTAAAAAACGTAGACTGTTACTCAGTTTATTTAGCACATGCTTCAAACGCCCTGGATTAGGGTTTCCATATTAGGGTTTCAATTTTAAGCAATCGTTTACTGTTTTATACACTCCGTTTCTTCGAAATTCTATTCTAAATCACGAAGCCTAATCATTCCCCACAAAAATTTCTTAAAATGTCGCATATTACTCGGTTTTTATATCACGTACTTCAAACCTTCCAAATTAGGGTTTTCAAATTATGGTTTCAATTTTAAGCACTCTTTTACTATTTTATACACTCCGTTTCTTTGACATTCTATTATAAATGATCGAGCCTGATCAATCCTGACAAAAATTTTGACAAATTTCGAGCGGAACTCGGATTTTTTTTGCACGTGCTTCAAACATCCCAGATTAGGGTTTCGATTATAAGCACTCTTTTGCTGTTTTATTTATGCACTCCGTTTCTTCGAAATTCTATTATAAATCATTATGCATGATCATTCCCCACTAAAATTTTAAAAAACGTAGACTGTTACTCAGTTTATTTAGCACATGCTTCAAACGCCCTGGATTAGGGTTTCCAGATTAGGGTTTCAATTTTAAGCAATCGTTTACTGTTTTATACACTCCGTTTCTTCGAAATTCTATTCTAAATCATGAAGCCTAATCATTCCCCACAAAAATTTCTTAAAATGTCGCATACTACTCGGTTTTTATAGCACGTACTTCAAACCTTCCAGATTATGGTTTTCAAATTATGGTTTCTATTTTAACCACTCTTTTACTATTTTATACACTCCGTTTCTTTGACATTCTATTATAAATGATCGAGCCTGATCAATCCTGACAAAAATTTTGACAAATTTCGAGCGGTACTCGGATTTTTTTTGCACGTGCTTCAACCATCCTAGATTAGGGTTTCGATTATAAGCACTCTTTTGCAGTTTTATTTATGCACTTCGTTTCTTCGAAATTCTATTATAAATCATTATGCCTGATCATTCCCCACTAAAATTTTAAAAAATGTAGACTGTTACTCAGTTTATTTAGCACATGCTTCAAACGCCCTGGATTAGGGTTTCCATATTAGGGTTTCAATTTTAAGCAATCGTTTACTGTTTTATACACTCCGTTTCTTCGAAATTCTATTCTAAATCACGAAGCCTAATCATTCCCCACAAAAATTTCTTAAAATGTCGCATATTACTCGGTTTTTATATCACGTACTTCAAACCTTCCAAATTAGGGTTTTCAAATTATGGTTTCAATTTTAAGCACTCTTTTACTATTTTATACACTCCGTTTCTTTGACATTCTATTATAAATGATCGAGCCTGATCAATCCTGACAAAAATTTTGACAAATTTCGAGCGGAACTCGGATTTTTTTTGCACGTGCTTCAAACATCCCAGATTAGGGTTTCGATTATAAGCACTCTTTTGCTGTTTTATTTATGCACTCCGTTTCTTCGAAATTCTATTATAAATCATTATGCATGATCATTCCCCACTAAAATTTTAAAAAACGTAGACTGTTACTCAGTTTATTTAGCACATGCTTCAAACGCCCTGGATTAGGGTTTCCAGATTAGGGTTTCAATTTTAAGCAATCGTTTACTGTTTTATACACTCCGTTTCTTCGAAATTCTATTCTAAATCACGAAGCCTAATCATTCCCCACAAAAATTTCTTAAAATGTCGCATATTACTCGGTTTTTATAGCACGTACTTCAAACCTTCCAGATTAGGGTTTTCAAATTATGGTTTCAATTTTAAACACTCTTTTACTATGTTAGACACTCCGTTTCTTTGACATTCTATTATAAATGATCGAGCCTGATCAATCCTGACAAAAATTTTGACAAATGTCGAGCGGAACTCGGATTTTTTTGCACGTGCTTCAACCATCCTAGATTAGGCTTTCGATCATAATCACTCTTTTGCTGTTTTATTTATGCACTACGTTTCTTCGAAATTCTATTATAAATCATTATGCCTAATCATTCCAAACTAAAATTTTGAAAAACGTAGACTGTTACTCAGTTTATTTAGCACATGCTTCAAACGCCCTGGATTAGGGTTTCCAGATTAGGGTTTCAATTTTAAGCAATCGTTTACTGTTTTATACACTCCGTTTCTTCGAAATTCTATTCTAAATCATGAAGCCTAATCATTCCCCACAAAAATTTCTTAAAATGTCGCATACTACTCGGTTTTTATAGCACGTACTTCAAACCTTCCAGATTATGGTTTTCAAATTATGGTTTCAATTTTAACCACTCTTTTACTATTTTATACACTCCGTTTCTTTGACATTCTATTATAAATGATCGAGCCTGATCAATCCTGACAAAAATTTTGACAAATTTCGAGCGGTACTCGGATTTTTTTTGCACGTGCTTCAACCATCCTAGATTAGGGTTTCGATTATAAGCACTCTTTTGCTGTTTTATTTATGCACTTCGTTTCTTCGAAATTCTATTATAAATCATTATGCCTAATCATTCCCCACTAAAATTTTGAAAAACGTAGACTGTTACTCAGTTTATTTAGCACATGCTTCAAACGCCCTGGATTAGGGTTTCCATATTAGGGTTTCAATTTTAAGCAATCGTTTACTGTTTTATACACTCCGTTTCTTCGAAATTCTATTCTAAATCACGAAGCCTAATCATTCCCCACAAAAATTTCTGAAAATGTCGCATATTACTCGGTTTTTATAGCACGTACTTCAAACCTTCCAGATTAGGGTTTTCAAATTATGGTTTCAATTTTAAACACTCTTTTACTATGTTAGACACTCCGTTTCTTTGACATTCTATTATAAATGATCGAGCCTGATCAATCCTGACAAAAATTTTGACAAATGTCGAGCGGAACTCGGATTTTTTTGCACGTGCTTCAACCATCCTAGATTAGGCTTTCGATCATAATCACTCTTTTGCTGTTTTATTTATGCACTACGTTTCTTCGAAATTCTATTATAAATCATTATGCCTAATCATTCCAAACTAAAATTTTGAAAAACGTAGACTGTTACTCAGTTTATTTAGCACATGCTTCAAACGCCCTGGATTAGGGTTTCCAGATTAGGGTTTCAATTTTAAGCAATCGTTTACTGTTTTATACACTCCGTTTCTTCGAAATTCTATTCTAAATCATGAAGCCAAATCATTCCCCACAAAAATTTCTTAAAATGTCGCATATTACTCGGTTTTTATAGCACGTACTTCAGACCTTCCAAATTAGGGTTTTCAAATTATGGTTTCAATTTTAAGCACTCTTTTACTATTTTATACACTCCGTTTCTTTGACATTCTATTATAAATGATCGAGCCTGATCAATCCTGACAAAAATTTTGACAAATTTCGGGCGGAAATCGGATTTTTTTTGCACGTGCTTCAAACATCCTAGATTAGGGTTTCGATTATAATCACTCTTTTGCTGTTTTATTTATGCACTACGTTTCTTCGAAATTCTATTATAAATCATTATGCCTAATCATTCCAAACTAAAATTTTGAAAAACGTAGACTGTTACTCAGTTTATTTAGCACATGCTTCAAACGCTCTGGATTAGGGTTTCCAGATTAGGGTTTCAATTTTAAGCAATCGTTTACTGTTTTATACACTCCGTTTCTTCGAAATTCTATTCTAAATCATGAAGCCTAATCATTCCCCACAAAAATTTCTTAAAATGTCGCATACTACTCGGTTTTTATAGCACGTACTTCAAACCTTCCAGATTATGGTTTTCAAATTATGGTTTACATTTTAACCACTCTTTTACTATTTTATACACTCCGTTTCTTTGACATTCTATTATAAATGATCGAGCCTGATCAATCCTGACAAAAATTTTGACAAATTTCGAGCGGTACTCGGATTTTTTTTGCACGTGCTTCAACCATCCTAGATTAGGGTTTCGATTATAAGCACTCTTTTGCTGTTTTATTTATGCACTTCGTTTCTTCGAAATTCTATTATAAATCATTATGCCTAATCATTCCCCACTAAAATTTTGAAAAACGTAGACTGTTACTCAGTTTATTTAGCACATGCTTCAAACGCCCTGGATTAGGGTTTCCAGATTAGGGTTTCAATTTTAAGCAATCGTTTACTGTTTTATACACTCCGTTTCGTCGAAATTCTATTCTAAATCATGAAGCCTAATCATTCCCCACAAAAATTTCTTAAAATGTCGCATATTACTCGGTTTTTATAGCACGTACTTCAAATCTTCCAGATTAGGGTTTTCAAATTATGGTTTCAATTTTAAGCACTCTTTTACTATGTTAGACACTCCGTTTCTTTGACATTCTATTATAAATGATTGAGCCTGATCAATCCTGACAAAAATTTTGACAAATGTCGAGCGGAACTCGGATTTTTTTTGCACGTGCTTCAAACATCCCAGATTAGGGTTTCGATTATAAGCACTCTTTTGCTGTTTTATTTATGCACTCCGTTTCTTCGAAATTCTATTATAAATCATTATGCCTGATCATTCCCCACTAAAATTTTAAAAAACGTAGACTGTTACTCAGTTTATTTAGCACATGCTTCAAACGCCCTGGATTAGGGTTTCCATATTAGGGTTTCAATTTTAAGCAATCGTTTACTGTTTTATACACTCCGTTTCTTCGAAATTCTATTCTAAATCACGAAGCCTAATCATTCCCCACAAAAATTTCTTAAAATGTCGCATATTACTCGGTTTTTATAGCACGTACTTCAAACCTTCCAGATTAGGGTTTTCAAATTATGGTTTCAATTTTAAACACTCTTTTACTATGTTAGACACTCCGTTTCTTTGACATTCTATTATAAATGGACGAGCCTGATCAATCCTGACAAAAATTTTGACAAATGTCGAGCGGAACTCGGATTTTTTTGCACGTGCTTCAACCATCCTAGATTAGGCTTTCGATCATAATCACTCTTTTGCTGTTTTATTTATGCACTACGTTTCTTCGAAATTCTATTATAAATCATTATGCCTAATCATTCCAAACTAAAATTTTGAAAAACGTAGACTGTTACTCAGTTTATTTAGCACATGCTTCAAACGCCCTGGATTAGGGTTTCCAGATTAGGGTTTCAATTTTAAGCAATCGTTTACTGTTTTATACACTCCGTTTCTTCGAAATTCTATTCTAAATCATGAAGCCAAATCATTCCCCACAAAAATTTCTTAAAATGTCGCATATTACTCGGTTTTTATAGCACGTACTTCAAACCTTCCAAATTAGGGTTTTCAAATTATGGTTTCAATTTTAAGCACTCTTTTACTATTTTATACACTCCGTTTCTTTGACATTCTATTATAAATGATCGAGCCTGATCAATCCTGACAAAAATTTTGACAAATTTCGGGCGGAAATCGGATTTTTTTTGCACGTGCTTCAAACATCCTAGATTAGGGTTTCGATTATAATCACTCTTTTGCTGTTTTATTTATGCACTACGTTTCTTCGAAATTCTATTATAAATCATTATGCCTAATCATTCCAAACTAAAATTTTGAAAAACGTAGACTGTTACTCAGTTTATTTAGCACATGCTTCAAACGCTCTGGATTAGGGTTTCCAGATTAGGGTTTCAATTTTAAGCAATCGTTTACTGTTTTATACACTCCGTTTCTTCGAAATTCTATTCTAAATCATGAAGCCTAATCATTCCCCACAAAAATTTCTTAAAATGTCGCATACTACTCGGTTTTTATAGCACGTACTTCAAACCTTCCAGATTATGGTTTTCAAATTATGGTTTACATTTTAACCACTCTTTTACTATTTTATACACTCCGTTTCTTTGACATTCTATTATAAATGATCGAGCCTGATCAATCCTGACAAAAATTTTGACAAATTTCGAGCGGTACTCGGATTTTTTTTGCACGTGCTTCAACCATCCTAGATTAGGGTTTCGATTATAAGCACTCTTTTGCTGTTTTATTTATGCACTTCGTTTCTTCGAAATTCTATTATAAATCATTATGCCTAATCATTCCCCACTAAAATTTTGAAAAACGTAGACTGTTACTCAGTTTATTTAGCACATGCTTCAAACGCCCTGGATTAGGGTTTCCAGATTAGGGTTTCAATTTTAAGCAATCGTTTACTGTTTTATACACTCCGTTTCGTCGAAATTCTATTCTAAATCATGAAGCCTAATCATTCCCCACAAAAATTTCTTAAAATGTCGCATATTACTCGGTTTTTATAGCACGTACTTCAAATCTTCCAGATTAGGGTTTTCAAATTATGGTTTCAATTTTAAGCACTCTTTTACTATGTTAGACACTCCGTTTCTTTGACATTCTATTATAAATGATTGAGCCTGATCAATCCTGACAAAAATTTTGACAAATGTCGAGCGGAACTCGGATTTTTTTTGCACGTGCTTCAAACATCCCAGATTAGGGTTTCGATTATAAGCACTCTTTTGCTGTTTTATTTATGCACTCCGTTTCTTCGAAATTCTATTATAAATCATTATGCCTGATCATTCCCCACTAAAATTTTAAAAAACGTAGACTGTTACTCAGTTTATTTAGCACATGCTTCAAACGCCCTGGATTAGGGTTTCCATATTAGGGTTTCAATTTTAAGCAATCGTTTACTGTTTTATACACTCCGTTTCTTCGAAATTCTATTCTAAATCACGAAGCCTAATCATTCCCCACAAAAATTTCTTAAAATGTCGCATATTACTCGGTTTTTATAGCACGTACTTCAAACCTTCCAGATTAGGGTTTTCAAATTATGGTTTCAATTTTAAACACTCTTTTACTATGTTAGACACTCCGTTTCTTTGACATTCTATTATAAATGATCGAGCCTGATCAATCCTGACAAAAATTTTGACAAATGTCGAGCGGTACTCGGATTTTTTTTGCACGTGCTTCAACCATCCTAGATTAGGGTTTCGATTATAAGCACTCTTTTGCTGTTTTATTTATGCACTTCGTTTCTTCGAAATTCTATTATAAATCATTATGCCTAATCATTCCCCACTAAAATTTTGAAAAACGTAGACTGTTACTCAGTTTATTTAGCACATGCTTCAAACGCCCTGGATTAGGGTTTCCAGATTAGGGTTTCAATTTTAAGCAATCGTTTACTGTTTTATACACTCCGTTTCGTCGAAATTCTATTCTAAATCATGAAGCCTAATCATTCCCCACAAAAATTTCTTAAAATGTCGCATATTACTCGGTTTTTATAGCACGTACTTCAAATCTTCCAGATTAGGGTTTTCAAATTATGGTTTCAATTTTAAGCACTCTTTTACTATGTTAGACACTCCGTTTCTTTGACATTCTATTATAAATGATTGAGCCTGATCAATCCTGACAAAAATTTTGACAAATGTCGAGCGGAACTCGGATTTTTTTTGCACGTGCTTCAAACATCCCAGATTAGGGTTTCGATTATAAGCACTCTTTTGCTGTTTTATTTATGCACTCCGTTTCTTCGAAATTCTATTATAAATCATTATGCCTGATCATTCCCCACTAAAATTTTAAAAAACGTAGACTGTTACTCAGTTTATTTAGCACATGCTTCAAACGCCCTGGATTAGGGTTTCCATATTAGGGTTTCAATTTTAAGCAATCGTTTACTGTTTTATACACTCCGTTTCTTCGAAATTCTATTCTAAATCACGAAGCCTAATCATTCCCCACAAAAATTTCTTAAAATGTCGCATATTACTCGGTTTTTATAGCACGTACTTCAAACCTTCCAGATTAGGGTTTTCAAATTATGGTTTCAATTTTAAACACTCTTTTACTATGTTAGACACTCCGTTTCTTTGACATTCTATTATAAATGATCGAGCCTGATCAATCCTGACAAAAATTTTGACAAATGTCGAGCGGTACTCGGATTTTTTTTGCACGTGCTTCAACCATCCTAGATTAGGGTTTTGATTATAATCACTCTTTTGCTGTTTTATTTATGCACTACGTTTCTTCGAAATTCTATTATAAATCATTATGCCTAATCATTCCAAACTAAAATTTTGAAAAACGTAGACTGTTACTCAGTTTATTTAGCACATGCTTCAAACGCCCTGGATTAGGGTTTCCAGATTAGGGTTTCAATTTTAAGCAATCGTTTACTGTTTTATACACTCCGTTTCTTCGAAATTCTATTCTAAATCATGAAGCCTAATCATTCCCCACAAAAATTTCTTAAAATGTCGCATACTACTCGGTTTTTATAGCACGTACTTCAAACCTTCCAGATTATGGTTTTCAAATTATGGTTTCAATTTTAACCACTCTTTTACTATTTTATACACTCCGTTTCTTTGACATTCTATTATAAATGATCGAGCCTGATCAATCCTGACAAAAATTTTGACAAATTTCGAGCGGTACTCGGATTTTTTTTGCACGTGCTTCAACCATCCTAGATTAGGGTTTCGATTATAAGCACTCTTTTGCTGTTTTATTTATGCACTTCGTTTCTTCGAAATTCTATTATAAATCATTATGCCTAATCATTCCCCACTAAAATTTTGAAAAACGTAGACTGTTACTCATTTTATTTAGCACATGCTTCAAACGCCCTGGATTAGGGTTTCCAGATTAGGGTTTCAATTTTAAGCAATTGTTTACTGTTTTATACACTCCGTTTCGTCGAAATTCTATTCTAAATCATGAAGCCTAATCATTCCCCACAAAAATTTCTTAAAATGTCGCATATTACTCGGTTTTTATAGCACGTACTTCAAATCTTCCAGATTTGGGTTTTCAAATTATGGTTTCAATTATAAGCACTCTTTTACTATGTTAGACACTCCGTTTCTTTGACATTCTATTATAAATGATCGAGCCTGATCAATCCTGACAAAAATTTTGACAAATGTCGAGCGGAACTCGGATTTTTTTTGCACGTGCTTCAAACATCCCAGATTAGGGTTTCGATTATAAGCACTCTTTTGCTGTTTTATTTATGCACTCCGTTTCTTCGAAATTCTATTATAAATCATTATGCCTGATCATTCCCCACTAAAATTTTGAAAAACGTAGACTGTTACTCAGTTTATTTAGCACATTCTTCAAACGCCCTGGATTAGGGTTTCCATATTAGGGTTTCAATTTTAAGCAATCGTTTACTGTTTTATACACTCCGTTTCTTCGAAATTCTATTCTAAATCACGAAGCCTAATCATTCCCCACAAAAATTTCTTAAAATGTCGCATATTACTCGGTTTTTATAGCACGTACTTCAAACCTTCCAGATTAGGGTTTTCATATTATGGTTTCAATTTTAAACACTCTTTTACTATGTTAGACACTCCGTTTCTTTGACATTCTATTATAAATGATCGAGCCTGATCAATCCTGACAAAAATTTTGACAAATGTCGAGCGGTACTCGGATTTTTTTTGCACGTGCTTCAACCATCCTAGATTAGGGTTTCGATTATAATCACTCTTTTGCTGTTTTATTTATGCACTACGTTTCTTCGAAATTCTATTATAAATCATTATGCCTAATCATTCCAAACTAAAATTTTGAAAAACGTAGACTGTTACTCAGTTTATTTAGCACATGCTTCAAACGCCCTGGATTAGGGTTTCCAGATTAGGGTTTCTATTTTAAGCAATCGTTTACTGTTTTATACACTCCGTTTCTTCGAAATTCTATTCTAAATCATGAAGCCTAATCATTCCCCACAAAAATTTCTTAAAATGTCGCATATTACTCGGTTTTTATAGCACGTACTTCAAACCTTCCAAATTAGGGTTTTCAAATTATGGTTTCAATTTTAAACACTCTTTTACTATTTTATACACTCCGTTTCTTTGACATTCTATTATAAATGATCGAGCCTGATCAATCCTGACAAAAATTTTGACAAATGTCGAGCGGAACTCGGATTTTTTTTGCACGTGCTTCAAACATCCCAGATTAGGGTTTCGATTATAAGCACTCTTTTGCTGTTTTATTTATGCACTCCGTTTCTTCGAAATTCTATTATAAATCATTATGCATGATCATTCCCCACAAAAATTTTAAAAAACGTAGACTGTTACTCAGTTTATTTAGCACATGCTTCAAACGCCCTGGATTAGGGTTTCCAGATTAGGGTTTCAATTTTAAGCAATCGTTTACTGTTTTATACACTCCGTTTCTTCGAAATTCTATTCTAAATCATGAAGCCTAATCATTCCCCACAAAAATTTCTTAAAATGTCGCATACTACTCGGTTTTTATAGCACGTACTTCAAACCTTCCAGATTATGGTTTTCAAATTATGGTTTCAATTTTAACCACTCTTTTACTATTTTATACACTCCGTTTCTTTGACATTCTATTATAAATGATCGAGCCTGATCAATCCTGACAAAAATTTTGACAAATTTCGACCGGTACTCGGATTTTTTTTGCACGTGCTTCAACCATCCTAGATTAGGGTTTCGATTATAAGCACTCTTTTGCTGTTTTATTTATGCACTTCGTTTCTTCGAAATTCTGTTATAAATCATTATGCCTAATCATTCCCCACTAAAATTTTGAAAAACGTAGACTGTTACTCAGTTTATTTAGCACATGCTTCAAACGCCCTGGATTATGGTTTCCAGATTAGGGTTTCAATTTTAAGCAATCGTTTACTGTTTTATACACTCCGTTTCGTCGAAATTCTATTCTAAATCATGAAGCCTAATAATTCCTCACAAAAATTTCTTAAAATGTCGCATATTACTCGGTTTTTATAGCACGTACTTCAAATCTTCCAGATTTGGGTTTTCAAATTATGGTTTCAATTTTAAGCACTCTTTTACTATGTTAGACACTCCGTTTCTTTGACATTCTATTATAAATGATCGAGCCTGATCAATCCTGACAAAAATTTTGACAAATGTCGAGCGGAACTCGGATTTTTTTTGCACGTGCTTAAAACATCCCAGATTAGGGTTTCGATTATAAGCACTCTTTTGCTGTTTTATTTATGCACTCCGTTTCTTCGAAATTCTATTATAAATCATTATGCCTGATCATTCCCCACTAAAATTTTAAAAAACGTAGACTGTTACTCAGTTTATTTAGCACATGCTTCAAACGCCCTGGATTAGGGTTTCCATATTAGGGTTTCAATTTTAAGCAATCGTTTACTGTTTTATACACTCCGTTTCTTCGAAATTCTATTCTAAATCACGAAGCCTAATCATTCCCCACAAAAATTTCTTAAAATGTCGCATATTACTCGGTTTTTATAGCACGTACTTCAAACCTTCCAGATTAGGGTTTTCAAATTATGGTTTCAATTTTAAACACTCTTTTACTATGTTAGACACTCCGTTTCTTTGACATTCTATTATAAATGATCGAGCCTGATCAATCCTGACAAAAATTTTGGCAAATGTCGAGCGGTACTCGGTTTTTTTTTGCACGTGCTTCAAACATCCCAGATTAGGGTTTCGATTATAAGCACTATTTTGCTGTTTTATTTATGCACTCCGTTTCTTCGAAATTCTATTATAAATTGTTGGCTTTTTGGCCTTGATCTCACTTTAATTAATTTCAATCAATTAATTGATGTTTTGATGATAACAAACCTACTTTTTAATTATTAATTATTTTCAGTATTTTGAACTGTCCACAGTATAAGGTCGGGAATAACAATTTCAACGACTTTTCAATTACTCAAATCAGAGCTAAAACAAAGAAATTACAGTCGAGACAACATACCCGACGTGATGATGTGGCAGCAAAATCAAAATGATAGACAAATCAAAATATATCAAAGTATGACATTTATGATTTTGGGAGAGTAACAAATGGTGGAGTTTTTCTTATTACTATATTTTTAAATAAAGTTATTTTTACAAAATATAAATTTGAATCTAACCGTTACTCACATCGATTTTTATTATTACAATATTATATTATTATATTATTATATTTTAAAATTTTGGTGGTTACTCACATAGTTTTTATTATTATTATATTATTATATTTATAATAAATTTTGAATTTCATTTGACCGTTACTCACATAACTTTTTATTATTATTATATTATTTTACTATTATATTAAAATTTTGAAATAAATGAATTTAGAAAAATTTCTTATTTATTTACTTTTAATCTCCACCTTCCATTATTCCTAACACAATCCAATGGTCAATATTCAATCCTACATTTTGCCACTTTTCTCCTCTATATAAACTCATCTTCCCCACATTTTAAAAAAAAAAACAACTTACATACATTCTCCAATCCTCATTTGTTCAAAGTCTTCATTGTTTGTTGCTCTCTCCAAGCTTACAAGTTTATTTCTTTTTATCTTATTCTTGAGAGGGATTATTTTTGTATTGTGAGGAAATAGATGTGAGTATCCCAAATTGTAAATCTACTCTTTGAGAGAGTTGTGGTGTGTTATTATCAAACTCAAATACTTGTATCGGTTTGATCCTGCGCCGTGGAAAGGATTGAGTTTGCTCTTGAACTCGTAAAAAGAGCGGTGTAGCGGTTTGGCTCAGATCCGTGGAAAGAGTCGAGAAAGTTCTTTATTCAAATTCCCAAGAGGCGCTTGGGGAGTGGAGTAGGTCGAGTTTGACCGAACCACTATAAAACTACGGTGTCATTTTCTCTGACTCTTTTCTATTTAATTTCAAAATTATTATTGTGATTTATTGCATGTTCTACTTGATTATTGTTTTGACCTGAATTACTTTGTTATAGTAATTATCATCTTTTACTTATTTGTAAAAAGTTTCATCATTAGAAAAATTAATCACGTTTAAACACTATTATCGTTAAAACCCTATTCACCCCCCCTCTAGGGTTGCCATACCGATCCGACATAAATCATTATGCCTGATCATTCCCCACTAAAATTTTGAAAAACGTAGACTGTTACTCAGTTTATTTAGCACATGCTTCAAACGCCCTGGATTAGGGTTTCCAGATTAGGGTTTCAATTTTAAGCAATCGTTTACTGTTTTATACACTCCGTTTCTTCGAAATTCTATTCTAAAT
The DNA here is from genome assembly GCF_057944985.1 of Cucurbita pepo subsp. pepo. Lineage (NCBI taxonomy): Eukaryota > Viridiplantae > Streptophyta > Magnoliopsida > Cucurbitales > Cucurbitaceae > Cucurbita > Cucurbita pepo. The sequence goes on along the minus strand of NC_141814.1, from coordinate 7,086,537 downwards.
CATGAAGCCTAATCATTCCCCACAAAAATTTCTTAAAATGTCGCATATTACTCGGTTTTGTAGCACGTACTTCAAACCTTCCAGATTAGGGTTTTCAAATTATGGTTTCAATTTTAAGAACTCTTTTACTATTTTATACACTCCGTTTCTTTGACATTCTATTATAAATGATCGAGCCTGATCAATCCTGACAAAAATTTTGACAAATTTCGAGCGGTACTCGGATTTTTTTTGCACGTGCTTCAACCATCCTAGATTAGGGTTTCGATTATAAGCACTCTTTTGCTGTTTTATTTATGCACTTCGTTTCTTCGAAATTCTATTATAAATCATTATGCCTGATCATTCCCCACTAAAATTTTGAAAAACGTAGACTGTTACTCAGTTTATTTAGCACATGCTTCAAACGCCCTGGATTAGGGTTTCCAGATTAGGGTTTCAATTTTAAGCAATCGTTTACTGTTTTATACACTCCGTTTCTTCGAAATTCTATTCTAAATCACGAAGCCTAATCATTCCCCACAAAAATTTCTTAAAATGTCGCATATTACTCGGTTTTTATAGCACGTACTTCAAACCTTCCAGATTAGGGTTTTCAAATTATGGTTTCAATTTTAAGAACTCTTTTACTATTTTATACACTCCGTTTCTTTGACATTCTATTATAAATGATCGAGCCTGATCAATCCTGACAAAAATTTTGACAAATGTCGAGCGGTACTCGGATTTTTTTTGCACGTGCTTCAAACATCCCAGATTAGGGTTTCGATTATAAGCACTCTTTTGCTGTTTTATTTATGCACTCCGTTTCTTCGAAATTCTATTATAAATTGTTGGCTTTTTGGCCTTGATCTCACTTTAATTAATTTCAATCAATTAATTGATGTTTTGATGATAACAAACCTACTTTTTAATTATTAATTATTTTCAGTATTTTGAACTGTCCACAGTATAAGGTCGGGAATAACAGTTTCATCGACTTTTCAATTACTCAAATCAGAGCTAAAACGAAGAAATTACAGTCGAGACAACATACCCGACGTGATGATGTGGCAGCAAAATCAAAATGATGGACAAATCAAAATATATCAAAGTATGACATTTATGATTTTGGGAGAGTAACAAATGGTGGAGTTTTTCTTATTACTATATTTTTAAATAAAGTTATTTTTACAAAATATAAATTTGAATCTAACCGTTACTCACATCGATTTTTATTATTACAATATTATATTATTATATTATTATATTTTAAAATTTTGGTGGTTACTCACATAGTTTTTATTATTATTATATCATTATATTTATAATAAATTTTGAATTTCATTTGACCGTTACTCACATAACTTTTTATTATTATTATATTATATTACTATTATATTAAAATTTTGAAATAAATGAATTTAGAAAAATTTCTTATTTATTTACTTTTAATCTCCACCTTCCATTATTCCTAACACAATCCAATGGTCAATATTCAATCCTACATTTTGCCACTTTTCTCCTCTATATAAACTCATCTTCCCCACATTTAAAAAAAAAAAACAACTTACATACATTCTCCAATCCTCATTTGTTCAAAGTCTTCATTGTTTGTTGCTCTCTCCAAGCTTACAAGTTTATTTCTTTTTATCTTATTCTTGAGAGGGATTATTTTTGTATTGTGAGGAAATAGTTGTGAGTATCCCAAATTGTAAATCTACTCTTTGAGAGAGTTGTGGTGTGTTATTATCAAACTCAAATACTTGTATCGGTTTGATCCTGCGCCGTGGAAAGGATTGAGTTTGCTCTTGAACTCGTAAAAAGAGCGGTGTAGCGGTTTGGCTCAGATCCGTGGAAAGAGTCGAGAAAGTTCTTTATTCAAATTCCCAAGAGGCGCTTGGGGAGTGGAGTAGGTCGAGTTTGACCGAACCACTATAAAACTACGGTGTCATTTTCTCTGACTCTTTTCTATTTAATTTCAAAATTATTATTGTGATTTATTGCATGTTCTACTTGATTATTGTTTTGACCTGAATTACTTTGTTATAGTAATTATCATCTTTTACTTATTTGTAAAAAGTTTCATCATTAGAAAAATTAATCACGTTTAAACACTATTATCGTTAAAACCCTATTCACCCCCCCTCTAGGGTTGCCATACCGATCCGACATAAATCATTATGCCTGATCATTCCCCACAAAAATTTTGAAAAACGTAGACTGTTACTCAGTTTATTTAGCACATGCTTCAAACGCCCTGGATTAGGGTTTCCAGATTAAGGTTTCAATTTTAAGCAATCGTTTACTGTTTTATACACTCCGTTTCTTCGAAATTCTATTCTAAATCATGAAGCCTAATCATTCCCCACAAAAATTTCTTAAAATGTCGCATATTACTCGGTTTTGTAGCACGTACTTCAAACCTTCCAGATTAGGGTTTTCAAATTATGGTTTCAATTTTAAGAACTCTTTTACTATTTTATACACTCCGTTTCTTTGACATTCTATTATAAATGATCGAGCCTGATCAATCCTGACAAAAATTTTGACAAATTTCGAGCGGTACTCGGATTTTTTTTGCACGTGCTTCAACCATCCTAGATTAGGGTTTCGATTATAAGCACTCTTTTGCTGTTTTATTTATGCACTTCGTTTCTTCGAAATTCTATTATAAATCATTATGCCTGATCATTCCCCACTAAAATTTTGAAAAACGTAGACTGTTACTCAGTTTATTTAGCACATGCTTCAAACGCCCTGGATTAGGGTTTCCAGATTAGGGTTTCAATTTTAAGCAATCGTTTACTGTTTTATACACTCTGTTTCTTCGAAATTCTATTCTAAATCACGAAGCCTAATCATTCCCCACAAAAATTTCTTAAAATGTCGCATATTACTCGGTTTTTATAGCACGTACTTCAAACCTTCCAGATTAGGGTTTTCAAATTATGGTTTCACTTTTAAACACTCTTTTACTATGTTAGACACTACGTTTCTTTGACATTCTATTATAAATGATCGAGCCTGATCAATCCTGACAAAAATTTTGACAAATGTCGAGCGGTACTCGGATTTTTTTTGCACGTGCTTCAAACATCCCAGATTAGGGTTTCGATTATAAGTACTCTTTTGCTGTTTTATTTATGCACTCCGTTTCTTCGAAATTCTATTATAAATTGTTGGCTTTTTGGCCTTGATCTCACTTTAATTAATTTCAATCAATTAATTGATGTTTTGATGATAACAAACCTACTTTTTAATTATTAATTATTTTCAGTATTTTGAACTGTCCACAGTATAAGGTCGGGAATAACAATTTCAACGACTTTTCAATTACTCAAATCAGAGCTAAAACGAAGAAATTACAGTCGAGACAACATACCCGACGTGATGATGTGGCAGCAAAATCAAAATGGACAAATCAAAATATATCAAAGTATGACATTTATGATTTTGGGAGAGTAACAAATGGTGGAGTTTTTCTTATTACTATATATTTAAATAAAGTTATTTTTACAAAATATAAATTTGAATCTAACCGTTACTCACATCGATTTTTATTATTACAATATTATATTATTATATTATTATATTTTAAAATTTTGGTGGTTACTCACATAGTTTTTATTATTATTATATTATTATATTTATAATAAATTTTGAATTTCATTTGACCGTTACTCACATAACTTTTTATTATTATTATATTATATTACTATTATATTAAAATTTTGAAATAAATGAATTTAGAAAAATTTCTTATTTATTTACTTTTAATCTCCACCTTCCATTATTCCTAACACAATCCATTGGTCAATATTCAATCCTACATTTTGCCACTTTTCTCCTCTATATAAACTCATCTTCCCCACATTTTAAAAAAAAAAACAACTTACATACATTCTCCAATCCTCATTTGTTCAAAGTCTTCATTGTTTGTTGCTCTCTCCAAGCTTACAAGTTTATTTCTTTTTATCTTATTCTTGAGAGGGATTATTTTTGTATTGTGAGGAAATAGTTGTGAGTATCCCAAATTGTAAATCTACTCTTTGAGAGAATTGTGGTGTGTTATTATCAAACTCAAATACTTGTATCGGTTTGATCCTGCGCCGTGGAAAGGATTGAGTTTGCTCTTGAACTCGTAAAAAGAGCGGTGTAGCGGTTTGGCTCAGATCCGTGGAAAGAGTCGAGAAAGTTCTTTATTCAAATTCCCAAGAGGCGCTTGGGGAGTGGAGTAGGTCGAGTTTGACCGAACCACTATAAAACTACGGTGTCATTTTCTCTGACTCTTTTCTATTTAATTTCAAAATTATTATTGTGATTTATTGCATGTTCTACTTGATTATTGTTTTGACCTGAATTACTTTGTTATAGTAATTATCATCTTTTACTTATTTGTAAAAAGTTTCATCATTAGAAAAATTAATCACGTTTAAACACTATTATCGTTAAAACCCTATTCACCCCCCCTCTAGGGTTGCCATACCGATCCGACATAAATCATTATGCCTGATCATTCCCCACTAAAATTTTGAAAAACGTAGACTGTTACTCAGTTTATTTAGCACATGCTTCAAACGCCCTGGATTAGGGTTTCCAGATTAGGGTTTCAATTTTAAGCAATCGTTTACTGTTTTATACACTCCGTTTCTTCGAAATTCTATTCTAAATCATGAAGCCTAATCATTCCCCACAAAAATTACTTAAAATGTCGCATATTACTCGGTTTTGTAGCACGTACTTCAAACCTTCCAGATTAGGGTTTTCAAATTATGGTTTCAATTTTAAGAACTCTTTTACTATTTTATACACTCCGTTTCTTTGACATTCTATTATAAATGATCGAGCCTGATCAATCCTGACAAAAATTTTGACAAATTTCGAGCGGTACTCGGATTTTTTTTGCACGTGCTTCAACCATCCTAGATTAGGGTTTCGATTATAAGCACTCTTTTGCTGTTTTATTTATGCACTTCGTTTTTTCGAAATTCTATTATAAATCATTATGCCTGATCATTCCCCACTAAAATTTTGAAAAACGTAGACTGTTACTCAGTTTATTTAGCACATGCTTCAAACGCCCTGGATTAGGGTTTCCATATTAGGGTTTCAATTTTAAGCAATCGTTTACTGTTTTATACACTCCGTTTCTTCGAAATTCTATTCTAAATCACGAAGCCTAATCATTCCCCACAAAAATTTCTTAAAATGTCGCATATTACTCGGTTTTTATAGCACGTACTTCAAACCTTCCAGATTAGGGTTTTCAAATTATGGTTTCACTTTTAAACACTCTTTTACTATGTTAGACACTCCGTTTCTTTGACATTCTATTATAAATGATCGAGCCTGATCAATCCTGACAAAAATTTTGACAAATGTCGAGCGGTACTCGGATTTTTTTTGCACGTGCTTCAAACATCCCAGATTAGGGTTTCGATTATAAGCACTCTTTTGCTGTTTTATTTATGCACTCCGTTTCTTCGAAATTCTATTATAAATTGTTGGCTTTTTGGCCTTGATCTCACTTTAATTAATTTCAATCAATTAATTGATGTTTTGATGATAACAAACCTACTTTTTAATTATTAATTATTTTCAGTATTTTGAACTGTCCACAGTATAAGGTCGGGAATAACAATTTCATCGACTTTTCAATTACTCAAATCAGAGCTAAAACGAAGAAATTACAGTCGAGACAACATACCCGACGTGATGATGTGGCAGCAAAATCAAAATGATGGACAAATCAAAATATATCAAAGTATGACATTTATGATTTTGGGAGAGTAACAAATGGTGGAGTTTTTCTTATTACTATATTTTTAAATAAAGTTATTTTTACAAAATATAAATTTGAATCTAACCCTTACTCACATCGATTTTTATTATTACAATATTATATTATTATATTATTATATTTTAAAATTTTGGTGGTTACTCACATAGTTTTTATTATTATTATATCATTATATTTATAATAAATTTTGAATTTCATTTGACCGTTACTCACATAACTTTTTATTATTATTATATTATATTACTATTATATTAAAATTTTGAAATAAATGAATTTAGAAAAATTTCTTATTTATTTACTTTTAATCTCCACCTTCCATTATTCCTAACACAATCCAATGGTCAATATTCAATCCTACATTTTGCCACTTTTCTCCTCTATATAAACTCATCTTCCCCACATTTTAAAAAAAAAAACAACTTACATACATTCTCCAATCCTCATTTGTTCAAAGTCTTCATTGTTTGTTGCTCTCTCCAAGCTTACAAGTTTATTTCTTTATATCTTATTCTTGAGAGGGATTATTTTTGTATTGTGAGGAAATAGTTGTGAGTATCCCAAATTGTAAATCTACTCTTTGAGAGAGTTGTGGTGTGTTATTATCAAACTCAAATACTTGTATCGGTTTGATCCTGCGCCGTGGAAAGGATTGAGTTTGCTCTTGAACTCGTAAAAAGAGCGGTGTAGCGGTTTGGCTCAGATCCGTGGAAAGAGTCGAGAAAGTTCTTTATTCAAATTCCCAAGAGGCGCTTGGGGAGTGGAGTAGGTCGAGTTTGACCGAACCACTATAAAACTACGGTGTCATTTTCTCTGACTCTTTTCTATTTAATTTCAAAATTATTATTGTGATTTATTGCATGTTCTACTTGATTATTGTTTTGACCTGAATTACTTTGTTATAGTAATTATCATCTTTTACTTATTTGTAAAAAGTTTCATCATTAGAAAAATTAATCACGTTTAAACACTATTATCGTTAAAACCCTATTCACCCCCCCCCCTCTAGGGTTGCCATACCGATCCGACATAAATCATTATGCCTGATCATTCCCCACTAAAATTTTGAAAAACGTAGACTGTTACTCAGTTTATTTAGCACATGCTTCAAACGCCCTGGATTAGGGTTTCCAGATTAGGGTTTCAATTTTAAGCAATCGTTTACTGTTTTATACACTCCATTTCTTCGAAATTCTATTCTAAATCATGAAGCCTAATCATTCCCCACAAAAATTACTTAAAATGTCGCATATTACTCGGTTTTGTAGCACGTACTTCAAACCTTCCAGATTAGGGTTTTCAAATTATGGTTTCAATTTTAAGCACTCTTTTACTATTTTATACACTCCGTTTCTTTGACATTCTATTATAAATGATCGAGCCTGATCAATCCTGACAAAAATTTTGACAAATTTCGAGCGGTACTCGGATTTTTTTTGCACGTGCTTCAACCATCCTAGATTAGGTTTTCGATTATAAGCACTCTTTTGCTGTTTTATTTATGCACTTCGTTTTTTCGAAATTCTATTATAAATCATTATGCCTGATCATTCCCCACTAAAATTTTGAAAAACGTAGACTGTTACTCAGTTTATTTAGCACATGCTTCAAACGCCCTGGATTAGGGTTTCCAGATTAGGGTTTAAATTTTAAGCAATCGTTTACTGTTTTATACACTCCGTTTCTTCGAAATTCTATTCTAAATCACGAAGCCTAATCATTCCCCACAAAAATTTCTTAAAATGTCGCATATTACTCGGTTTTTATAGCACGTACTTCAAACCTTCCAGATTAGGGTTTTCAAATTATGGTTTCACTTTTAAACACTCTTTTACTATGTTAGACACTCCGTTTCTTTGACATTCTATTATAAATGATCGAGCCTGATCAATCCTGACAAAAATTTTGACAAATGTCGAGCGGTACTCGGATTTTTTTTGCACGTGCTTCAAACATCCCAGATTAGGGTTTCGATTATAAGCACTCTTTTTCTGTTTTATTTATGCACTCCGTTTCTTCGAAATTCTATTATAAATCATTATGCCTGATCATTCCCCACTAAAATCTTGAAAAAGGTAGACTGTTACTCAGTTTATTTAGCACATGCTTCAGACGCCCTGGATTAGGGTTTCCAGATTAGGGTTTCAATTTTAAGCAATCGTTTACTGTTTTATACACTCCGTTTCTTCGAAATTCTATTCTAAATCATGAAGCCTAATCATTCCCCACAAAAATTTCTTAAAATGTCGCATATTACTCGGTTTTTATAGCACGTACTTCAAATCTTCCAGATTAGGGTTTTCAAATTATGGTTTCAATTTTAAGCACTCTTTTACTATGTTAGACACTCCGTTTCTTTGACATTTTATTATAAATGATCGAGCCTGATCAATCCTGACAAAAATTTTGACAAATTTCGAGCGGTACTCGGATTTTTTTTGCACGTGCTTCAAACATCCCAGATTAGGGTTTCGATTATAAGCACTCTTTTGCTGTTTTATTTATGCACTCCGTTTCTTCGAAATTCTACTATAAATCATTATGCCTGATCATTCCCCACTAAAATTTTGAAAAACGTAGACTGTTACTCAGTTTATTTAGCACATGCTTCAAACGCCCTGGATTAGGGTTTCCAGATTAGGGTTTCAATTTTAAGCAATCGTTTACTGTTTTATACACTCCGTTTCTTCGAAATTCTATTCTAAATCATGAAGCCTAATCATTCCCCACAAAAATTTCTTAAAATGTCGCATATTACTCGGTTTTTATAGCACGTACTTCAAACCTTCCAGATTAGGGTTTTCAAATTATGGTTTCAATTTTAAGCACTCTTTTACTATTTTATACACTCCGTTTCTTTGACATTCTATGATAAATGATCGAGCCTGATCAATCCTGACAAAAATTTTGACAAATTTCGAGCGGTACTCGGATTTTTTTTCCCACGTGCTTCAAACATCCCAGATTAGGGTTTCGATTATAAGAACTCTTTTGCTGTTTTATCTATGCACACCGTTTCTTCGAAATTCTATTATAAATCATTATGCCTGATCATTCCCCACTAAAATTTTGAAAAACGTAGACTGTTTCTTAGTTTATTTAGCACATGCTTCAAACGCCCTGGATTAGGGTTTCCAGATTAGGGTTTCAATTTTAAGCAATCGTTTACTGTTTTATACACTCCGTTTATTCAAAATTCTATTCTAAATCATGAAGCCTAATCATTCCCCACAAAAATTGATTAAAATGTCGCATATTACTTGGTTTTTATAGCACGTACTTCAAACCTTCCAGATTAGGGTTTTCAAATTATGGTTTCAATTTTAAGCACTCTTTTACTATTTTATACACTCCGTTTCTTTGACATTCTATTATAAATCATTATGACTGATCACTCCCCACTAAAATTTTGAAAAACGTAGACTGTTACTCAGTTTATTTAGCACATGCTTCAAACGCCCTGGATTAGGTTTCCAAATTAGGTTTTCAATTTTAAGCATTCTTTACTATTTTATACACTCGGTTTCTTCGAAATTCTATAATAAATCATGAAGCCTAATCATTCCCCACAAAAATTTCTTAAAATGTCGCATATTACTCGGTTTTTATAGCACGTACTTCAAACCTTCCAGATTAGGGTTTTCAAATTATGGTTTCAATTTTAACCACTCTTTTACTATGTTATACACTTCGTTTCTGTGACATTCTATGATAAATGATCGAGCCTGATCAATCCTGACAAAAATTTTGACAAATGTCGAGCGGTACTCGGATTTATTTTGCACGTGCTTCAGACATCCCATATTAGGGTTTCGATTATAAGCACTATTTTGCTGTTTTATTTATGCACTCCGTTTCTTCGAAATTCTATTATAAATCATTATGCCTGATCATTCCCCACTAAAATTTTGAAAAACGTAGACTGTTACTCAGTTTATTTAGCACATGCTTCAAACGCCCTGGATTAGGGTTTCCAGATTAGGGTTTCAATTTTAAGCAATCGTTTACTCTTTTATACACTCCGTTTCTTCGAAATTCTATTCTAAATCATGAAGCCTAATCATTCCCCACAAAAATTTCTTAAAATGTCGCATATAACTCGGTTTTTATAGCACGTACTTCAATCCTTCCAGATTAGGGTTTTCAAATTATGGTTTCAATTTTAAGCACTCTTTTTCTATGTTATACACTCCGTTTCTTTGACATTCTATTATAAATGACAGAGCCTGATCAATCCTGACAAAAATTTTGACAAATGTCAAGCGGTACTCGGATTTTTTTTGCACGTGCTTCAGACATCCAAGATTAGGGTTTCGATTATAAGCACTCTTTTGCTGTTTTATTTATGCACTCCGTTTCTTCGAAATTCTATTATAAATCATTATGCCTGATCATTCCCCACTAAAATTTTGAAAAACGTAGACTGTTACTCCGTTTATTTAGCACATGCTTCCAACGCCCTGGATTAGGGTTTCAATTTTAACCAATCGTTTACTGTTTTATACACTCCGTTTTTTCGAAATTCTATTATAAATCATTATGCCTGATCATTCCCCACTAAAATTTTGAAAAACGTAGACTGTTACTCAGTTTGTTTAGCACATGCTTCAAACGCCCTGGATTAGGGTTTCCAGATTAGGGTTTCAATTTTAAGCAATCATTTACAGTTTTATACACTCCGTTTATTCGAAATTCTATTCTAAATCATGAAGCCTAATCATTCCCCACAAAAATTGATTAAAATGTCGCATATTACTCGGTTTTTATAGCACGTACTTCAAACCTTCTAGATTAGGGTTTTCAAATTATGGTTTCAATTTTAAGCACTCTTTTACTATGTTATACACTCCGTTTCTTTGACTTTCTATTATAAATGATCGAGCCTGATCAATCCTGACAAAAATTTTGACAAATGTCGAGCGGTACTCGGATTTTTTTTGCACGTGCTTCAAACATCCAAGATTAGGGTTTCGATTATAAGCACTATTTTGCTGTTTTATTTATGCACTCCGCTTCTTCGAAATTCTATTATAAATCATTATGCCTGATCATTCCCCACTAAAATTTTGAAAAACGTAGACTGTTTTTCAGTTTATTTAGCACATGCTTCAAACGCCCTGGATTAGGGTTTCCAGATTAGGGTTTCAATTTTAAGCAATCGTTTACTGTTTTATACACTCCGTTTCTTCGAAATTCTATTCTAAATCATGAAGCCTAATCATTCCCCACAAAAATTTCTTAAAATGTCGCATATTCCTCGGTTTTTATAGCACGTACTTATAACCTTCTAGATTAGGGTTTTCAAATTATGGTTTCAATTTTAAGCACTCTTTTACTATTTTATACACTCCGTTTCTTTGACATTCTATGATAAATGATCGAGCCTGATCAATCCTGACAAAAATTTTGACAAATTTCGAGCGGTACTCGGATTTTTTTCGCACGTGCTTCAAACATCCCAGATTAGGGTTTCGATTATAAGAACTCTTTTGCTGTTTTATTTATGCACGCAGTTTCTTCGAAATTCTATTATAAATCATTATGCCTGATCATTCCCCACTAAAATTTAGAAAAACGTAGACTGTGACTCAGTTTATTTAGCACATGCTTCAAACGCCCTGTATTAGGGTTTCAATTTTAAGCAATCGTTTACTGTTTTACACACTCCGTTTATTCGAAATTCTATTCTAAATCATGAAGCCTAATCATTCCCCACAAAAATTTTTTAAAATGTCGCATATTACTCGGTTTTTATAGCACGTACTTCAAACCTTCCAGATTAGGGTTTTCACATTATGGTTTCAATTTTAAGCACTCTTTTACTATGTTATACACTTCGTTTCTTAAACATTCTATTATAAATGATCGAGCCTGATCAATCCTGACAAAAATTTTGACAAATGTCGAGCGGTACTCGGATTTTTTTTGCACGTGCTTCAAACATCCTAGATTAGGGTTTCGATTATAAGCACTCTTTTGCTGTTTTATTTATGCACTCCATTTCTTCGAAATTCTATTATAAATCATTATGCCTGATCATTCCCCACTAAAATTTTGAAAAACGTAGACTGTTACTAAGTTTATTTAGCACATTCCTCAAACGCCCTGGATTAGGGTTTCCAGATTAGGGTTTCAATTTTAAGCAATCGTTTACTGTTTTATACACTCCGTTTCTTCGAAATTCTATTCTAAATCATGAAGCCTAATCATTCCCCACAAAAATTTCTTAAAATGTCGCATATTCCTCGGTTTTTATAGCACGTACTTCAAACCTTCTAGATTAGGGTTTTCAAATTATGGTTTCAATTTTAAGCACTCTTTTACTATTTTATACACTCCGTTTCTTTGACATTCTATGATAAATGATCGAGCCTGATCAATCCTGACAAAAATTTTGACAAATGTCGAGCGGTACTCGGATTTTTTTTGCACGTGCTTCAAACATCCAAGATTAGGGTTTCGATTATAAGCACTATTTTGCTGTTTTATTTATGCACTCCGCTTCTTCGAAATTCTATTATAAATCATTATGCCTGATCATTCCCCACTAAAATTTTGAAAAACGTAGACTGTTTTTCAGTTTATTTAGCACATGCTTCAAACGCCCTGGATTAGGGTTTCCAGATTAGGGTTTCAATTTTAAGCAATCGTTTACTATTTTATACACTCCGTTTCTTCGAAATTCTATTCTAAATCATGAAGCCTAATCATTCCCCACAAAAATTTCTTAAAATGTCGCATATTCCTCGGTTTTTATAGCACGTACTTATAACCTTCTAGATTAGGGTTTTCAAATTATGGTTTCAATTTTAAGCACTCTTTTACTATTTTATACACTCCGTTTCTTTGACATTCTATGATAAATGATCGAGCCTGATCAATCCTGACAAAAATTTTGACAAATTTCGAGCGGTACTCGGATTTTTTTCGCACGTGCTTCAAACATCCCAGATTAGGGTTTCGATTATAAGAACTCTTTTGCTGTTTTATTTATGCACGCCGTTTCTTCGAAATTCTATTATAAATCATTATGCCTGATCATTCCCCACTAAAATTTAGAAAAACGTAGACTGTGACTCAGTTTATTTAGCACATGCTTCAAACGCCCTGTATTAGGGTTTCAATTTTAAGCAATCGTTTACTGTTTTACACACTCCGTTTATTCGAAATTCTATTCTAAATCATGAAGCCTAATCATTCCCCACAAAAATTTCTTAAAATGTCGCATATTACTCGGTTTTTATAGCACGTACTTCAAACCTTCCAGATTAGGGTTTTCACATTATGGTTTCAATTTTAAGCACTCTTTTACTATGTTATACACTTCGTTTCTTAAACATTCTATTATAAATGATCGAGCCTGATCAATCCTGACAAAAATTTTGACAAATGTCGAGCGGTACTCGGATTTTTTTTGCACGTGCTTCAAACATCCCAGATTAGGGTTTCGATTATAAGCACTCTTTTGCTGTTTTATTTATGCACTCCATTTCTTCGAAATTCTATTATAAATCATTATGCCTGATCATTCCCCACTAAAATTTTGAAAAACGTAGACTGTTACTAAGTTTATTTAGCACATTCCTCAAACGCCCTGGATTAGGGTTTCCAGATTAGGGTTTCAATTTTAAGCAATCGTTTACTGTTTTATACACTCCGTTTCTTCGAAATTCTATTCTAAATCATGAAGCCTAATCATTCCCCACAAAAATTTCTTAAAATGTCGCATATTACTCGGTTTTTATAGCACGTACTTCAAACCTTCCAGATTAGGGTTTTCACATTATGGTTTCAATTTTAAGCACTCTTTTACTATGTTATACACTTCGTTTCTTAAACATTCTATTATAAATGATCGAGCCTGATCAATCCTGACAAAAATTTTGACAAATGTCGAGCGGTACTCGGATTTTTTTTGCACGTGCTTCAAACATCCCAGATTAGGGTTTCGATTATAAGCACTCTTTTGCTGTTTTATTTATGCACTCCATTTCTTCGAAATTCTATTATAAATCATTATGCCTGATCATTCCCCACTAAAATTTTGAAAAACGTAGACTGTTACTAAGTTTATTTAGCACATTCCTCAAACGCCCTGGATTAGGGTTTCCAGATTAGGGTTTCAATTTTAAGCAATCGTTTACTGTTTTATACACTCCGTTTCTTCGAAATTCTATTCTAAATCATGAAGCCTAATCATTCCCCACAAAAATTTCTTAAAATGTCGCATATTCCTCGGTTTTTATAGCACGTACTTCAAACCTTCTAGATTAGGGTTTTCAAATTATGGTTTCAATTTTAAGCACTCTTTTACTATTTTATACACTCCGTTTCTTTGACATTCTATGATAAATGATCGAGCCTGATCAATCCTGACAAAAATTTTGACAAATGTCGAGCGGTACTCGGATTTTTTTTGCACGTGCTTCAAACATCCAAGATTAGGGTTTCGATTATAAGCACTATTTTGCTGTTTTATTTATGCACTCCGCTTCTTCGAAATTCTATTATAAATCATTATGCCTGATCATTCCCCACTAAAATTTTGAAAAACGTAGACTGTTTTTCAGTTTATTTAGCACATGCTTCAAACGCCCTGGATTAGGGTTTCCAGATTAGGGTTTCAATTTTAAGCAATCGTTTACTATTTTATACACTCCGTTTCTTCGAAATTCTATTCTAAATCATGAAGCCTAATCATTCCCCACAAAAATTTCTTAAAATGTCGCATATTCCTCGGTTTTTATAGCACGTACTTATAACCTTCTAGATTAGGGTTTTCAAATTATGGTTTCAATTTTAAGCACTCTTTTACTATTTTATACACTCCGTTTCTTTGACATTCTATGATAAATGATCGAGCCTGATCAATCCTGACAAAAATTTTGACAAATTTCGAGCGGTACTCGGATTTTTTTCGCACGTGCTTCAAACATCCCAGATTAGGGTTTCGATTATAAGAACTCTTTTGCTGTTTTATTTATGCACGCCGTTTCTTCGAAATTCTATTATAAATCATTATGCCTGATCATTCCCCACTAAAATTTAGAAAAACGTAGACTGTGACTCAGTTTATTTAGCACATGCTTCAAACGCCCTGTATTAGGGTTTCAATTTTAAGCAATCGTTTACTGTTTTACACACTCCGTTTATTCGAAATTCTATTCTAAATCATGAAGCCTAATCATTCCCCACAAAAATTTCTTAAAATGTCGCATATTACTCGGTTTTTATAGCACGTACTTCAAACCTTCCAGATTAGGGTTTTCACATTATGGTTTCAATTTTAAGCACTCTTTTACTATGTTATACACTTCGTTTCTTAAACATTCTATTATAAATGATCGAGCCTGATCAATCCTGACAAAAATTTTGACAAATGTCGAGCTGTACTCGGATTTTTTTTGCACGTGCTTCAAACATCCCAGATTAGGGTTTCGATTATAAGCACTCTTTTGCTGTTTTATTTATGCACTCCATTTCTTCGAAATTCTATTATAAATCATTATGCCTGATCATTCCCCACTAAAATTTTGAAAAACGTAGACTGTTACTAAGTTTATTTAGCACATTCCTCAAACGCCCTGGATTAGGGTTTCCAGATTAGGGTTTCAATTTTAAGCAATCGTTTACTGTTTTATACACTCCGTTTCTTCGAAATTCTATTCTAAATCATGAAGCCTAATCATTCCCCACAAAAATTTCTTAAAATGTCGCATATTCCTCGGTTTTTATAGCACGTACTTCAAACCTTCTAGATTAGGGTTTTCAAATTATGGTTTCAATTTTAAGCACTCTTTTACTATTTTATACACTCCGTTTCTTTGACATTCTATGATAAATGATCGAGCCTGATCAATCCTGACAAAAATTTTGACAAATGTCGAGCGGTACTCGGATTTTTTTTGCACGTGCTTCAAACATCCAAGATTAGGGTTTCGATTATAAGCACTATTTTGCTGTTTTATTTATGCACTCCGCTTCTTCGAAATTCTATTATAAATCATTATGCCTGATCATTCCCCACTAAAATTTTGAAAAACGTAGACTGTTTTTCAGTTTATTTAGCACATGCTTCAAACGCCCTGGATTAGGGTTTCCAGATTAGGGTTTCAATTTTAAGCAATCGTTTACTATTTTATACACTCCGTTTCTTCGAAATTCTATTCTAAATCATGAAGCCTAATCATTCCCCACAAAAATTTCTTAAAATGTCGCATATTCCTCGGTTTTTATAGCACGTACTTATAACCTTCTAGATTAGGGTTTTCAAATTATGGTTTCAATTTTAAGCACTCTTTTACTATTTTATACACTCCGTTTCTTTGACATTCTATGATAAATGATCGAGCCTGATCAATCCTGACAAAAATTTTGACAAATTTCGAGCGGTACTCGGATTTTTTTCGCACGTGCTTCAAACATCCCAGATTAGGGTTTCGATTATAAGAACTCTTTTGCTGTTTTATTTATGCACGCCGTTTCTTCGAAATTCTATTATAAATCATTATGCCTGATCATTCCCCACTAAAATTTAGAAAAACGTAGACTGTGACTCAGTTTATTTAGCACATGCTTCAAACGCCCTGTATTAGGGTTTCAATTTTAAGCAATCGTTTACTGTTTTACACACTCCGTTTATTCGAAATTCTATTCTAAATCATGAAGCCTAATCATTCCCCACAAAAATTTCTTAAAATGTCGCATATTACTCGGTTTTTATAGCACGTACTTCAAACCTTCCAGATTAGGGTTTTCACATTATGGTTTCAATTTTAAGCACTCTTTTACTATGTTATACACTTCGTTTCTTAAACATTCTATTATAAATGATCGAGCCTGATCAATCCTGACAAAAATTTTGACAAATGTCGAGCTGTACTCGGATTTTTTTTGCACGTGCTTCAAACATCCCAGATTAGGGTTTCGATTATAAGCACTCTTTTGCTGTTTTATTTATGCACTCCATTTCTTCGAAATTCTATTATAAATCATTATGCCTGATCATTCCCCACTAAAATTTTGAAAAACGTAGACTGTTACTAAGTTTATTTAGCACATTCCTCAAACGCCCTGGATTAGGGTTTCCAGATTAGGGTTTCAATTTTAAGCAATCGTTTACTGTTTTATACACTCCGTTTCTTCGAAATTCTATTCTAAATCATGAAGCCTAATCATTCCCCACAAAAATTTCTTAAAATGTCGCATATTACTCGGTTTTTATAGCACGTACTTCAAACCTTCCAGATTAGGGTTTTCACATTATGGTTTCAATTTTAAGCACTCTTTTACTATGTTATACACTTCGTTTCTTAAACATTCTATTATAAATGATCGAGCCTGATCAATCCTGACAAAAATTTTGACAAATGTCGAGCGGTACTCGGATTTTTTTTGCACGTGCTTCAAACATCCCAGATTAGGGTTTCGATTATAAGCACTCTTTTGCTGTTTTATTTATGCACTCCATTTCTTCGAAATTCTATTATAAATCATTATGCCTGATCATTCCCCACTAAAATTTTGAAAAACGTAGACTGTTACTAAGTTTATTTAGCACATTCCTCAAACGCCCTGGATTAGGGTTTCCAGATTAGGGTTTCAATTTTAAGCAATCGTTTACTGTTTTATACACTCCGTTTCTTCGAAATTCTATTCTAAATCATGAAGCCTAATCATTCCCCACAAAAATTTCTTAAAATGTCGCATATTCCTCGGTTTTTATAGCACGTACTTCAAACCTTCTAGATTAGGGTTTTCAAATTATGGTTTCAATTTTAAGCACTCTTTTACTATTTTATACACTCCGTTTCTTTGACATTCTATGATAAATGATCGAGCCTGATCAATCCTGACAAAAATTTTGACAAATGTCGAGCGGTACTCGGATTTTTTTTGCACGTGCTTCAAACATCCAAGATTAGGGTTTCGATTATAAGCACTATTTTGCTGTTTTATTTATGCACTCCGCTTCTTCGAAATTCTATTATAAATCATTATGCCTGATCATTCCCCACTAAAATTTTGAAAAACGTAGACTGTTTTTCAGTTTATTTAGCACATGCTTCAAACGCCCTGGATTAGGGTTTCCAGATTAGGGTTTCAATTTTAAGCAATCGTTTACTATTTTATACACTCCGTTTCTTCGAAATTCTATTCTAAATCATGAAGCCTAATCATTCCCCACAAAAATTTCTTAAAATGTCGCATATTCCTCGGTTTTTATAGCACGTACTTATAACCTTCTAGATTAGGGTTTTCAAATTATGGTTTCAATTTTAAGCACTCTTTTACTATTTTATACACTCCGTTTCTTTGACATTCTATGATAAATGATCGAGCCTGATCAATCCTGACAAAAATTTTGACAAATTTCGAGCGGTACTCGGATTTTTTTCGCACGTGCTTCAAACATCCCAGATTAGGGTTTCGATTATAAGAACTCTTTTGCTGTTTTATTTATGCACGCCGTTTCTTCGAAATTCTATTATAAATCATTATGCCTGATCATTCCCCACTAAAATTTAGAAAAACGTAGACTGTGACTCAGTTTATTTAGCACATGCTTCAAACGCCCTGTATTAGGGTTTCAATTTTAAGCAATCGTTTACTGTTTTACACACTCCGTTTATTCGAAATTCTATTCTAAATCATGAAGCCTAATCATTCCCCACAAAAATTTCTTAAAATGTCGCATATTACTCGGTTTTTATAGCACGTACTTCAAACCTTCCAGATTAGGGTTTTCACATTATGGTTTCAATTTTAAGCACTCTTTTACTATGTTATACACTTCGTTTCTTAAACATTCTATTATAAATGATCGAGCCTGATCAATCCTGACAAAAATTTTGACAAATGTCGAGCTGTACTCGGATTTTTTTTGCACGTGCTTCAAACATCCCAGATTAGGGTTTCGATTATAAGCACTCTTTTGCTGTTTTATTTATGCACTCCATTTCTTCGAAATTCTATTATAAATCATTATGCCTGATCATTCCCCACTAAAATTTTGAAAAACGTAGACTGTTACTAAGTTTATTTAGCACATTCCTCAAACGCCCTGGATTAGGGTTTCCAGATTAGGGTTTCAATTTTAAGCAATCGTTTACTGTTTTATACACTCCGTTTCTTCGAAATTCTATTCTAAATCATGAAGCCTAATCATTCCCCACAAAAATTTCTTAAAATGTCGCATATTACTCGGTTTTTATAGCACGTACTTCAAACCTTCCAGATTAGGGTTTTCACATTATGGTTTCAATTTTAAGCACTCTTTTACTATGTTATACACTTCGTTTCTTAAACATTCTATTATAAATGATCGAGCCTGATCAATCCTGACAAAAATTTTGACAAATGTCGAGCGGTACTCGGATTTTTTTTGCACGTGCTTCAAACATCCCAGATTAGGGTTTCGATTATAAGCACTCTTTTGCTGTTTTATTTATGCACTCCATTTCTTCGAAATTCTATTATAAATCATTATGCCTGATCATTCCCCACTAAAATTTTGAAAAACGTAGACTGTTACTAAGTTTATTTAGCACATTCCTCAAACGCCCTGGATTAGGGTTTCCAGATTAGGGTTTCAATTTTAAGCAATCGTTTACTGTTTTATACACTCCGTTTCTTCGAAATTCTATTCTAAATCATGAAGCCTAATCATTCCCCACAAAAATTTCTTAAAATGTCGCATATTCCTCGGTTTTTATAGCACGTACTTCAAACCTTCTAGATTAGGGTTTTCAAATTATGGTTTCAATTTTAAGCACTCTTTTACTATTTTATACACTCCGTTTCTTTGACATTCTATGATAAATGATCGAGCCTGATCAATCCTGACAAAAATTTTGACAAATGTCGAGCGGTACTCGGATTTTTTTTGCACGTGCTTCAAACATCCAAGATTAGGGTTTCGATTATAAGCACTATTTTGCTATTTTATTTATGCACTCCGCTTCTTCGAAATTCTATTATAAATCATTATGCCTGATCATTCCCCACTAAAATTTTGAAAAAACGTAGACTGTTTTTCAGTTTATTTAGCACATGCTTCAAACGCCCTGGATTAGGGTTTCCAGATTAGGGTTTCAATTTTAAGCAATCGTTTACTATTTTATACACTCCGTTTCTTCGAAATTCTATTCTAAATCATGAAGCCTAATCATTCCCCACAAAAATTTCTTAAAATGTCGCATATTCCTCGGTTTTTATAGCACGTACTTATAACCTTCTAGATTAGGGTTTTCAAATTATGGTTTCAATTTTAAGCACTCTTTTACTATTTTATACACTCCGTTTCTTTGACATTCTATGATAAATGATCGAGCCTGATCAATCCTGACAAAAATTTTGACAAATTTCGAGCGGTACTCGGATTTTTTTCGCACGTGCTTCAAACATCCCAGATTAGGGTTTCGATTATAAGAACTCTTTTGCTGTTTTATTTATGCACGCCGTTTCTTCGAAATTCTATTATAAATCATTATGCCTGATCATTCCCCACTAAAATTTAGAAAAACGTAGACTGTGACTCAGTTTATTTAGCACATGCTTCAAACGCCCTGTATTAGGGTTTCAATTTTAAGCAATCGTTTACTGTTTTACACACTCCGTTTATTCGAAATTCTATTCTAAATCATGAAGCCTAATCATTCCCCACAAAAATTTCTTAAAATGTCGCATATTACTCGGTTTTTATAGCACGTACTTCAAACCTTCCAGATTAGGGTTTTCACATTATGGTTTCAATTTTAAGCACTCTTTTACTATGTTATACACTTCGTTTCTTAAACATTCTATTATAAATGATCGAGCCTGATCAATCCTGACAAAAATTTTGACAAATGTCGAGCGGTACTCGGATTTTTTTTGCACGTGCTTCAAACATCCCAGATTAGGGTTTCGATTATAAGCACTCTTTTGCTGTTTTATTTATGCACTCCATTTCTTCGAAATTCTATTATAAATCATTATGCCTGATCATTCCCCACTAAAATTTTGAAAAACGTAGACTGTTACTAAGTTTATTTAGCACATTCCTCAAACGCCCTGGATTAGGGTTTCCAGATTAGGGTTTCAATTTTAAGCAATCGTTTACTGTTTTATACACTCCGTTTCTTCGAAATTCTATTCTAAATCATGAAGCCTAATCATTCCCCACAAAAATTTCTTAAAATGTCGCATATTACTCGGTTTTTATAGCACGTACTTCAAACCTTCCAGATTAGGGTTTTCACATTATGGTTTCAATTTTAAGCACTCTTTTACTATGTTATACACTTCGTTTCTTAAACATTCTATTATAAATGATCGAGCCTGATCAATCCTGACAAAAATTTTGACAAATGTCGAGCGGTACTCGGATTTTTTTTGCACGTGCTTCAAACATCCCAGATTAGGGTTTCGATTATAAGCACTCTTTTGCTGTTTTATTTATGCACTCCATTTCTTCGAAATTCTATTATAAATCATTATGCCTGATCATTCCCCACTAAAATTTTGAAAAACGTAGACTGTTACTAAGTTTATTTAGCACATTCCTCAAACGCCCTGGATTAGGGTTTCCAGATTAGGGTTTCAATTTTAAGCAATCGTTTACTGTTTTATACACTCCGTTTCTTCGAAATTCTATTCTAAATCATGAAGCCTAATCATTCCCCACAAAAATTTCTTAAAATGTCGCATATTCCTCGGTTTTTATAGCACGTACTTCAAACCTTCTAGATTAGGGTTTTCAAATTATGGTTTCAATTTTAAGCACTCTTTTACTATTTTATACACTCCGTTTCTTTGACATTCTATGATAAATGATCGAGCCTGATCAATCCTGACAAAAATTTTGACAAATGTCGAGCGGTACTCGGATTTTTTTTGCACGTGCTTCAAACATCCAAGATTAGGGTTTCGATTATAAGCACTATTTTGCTGTTTTATTTATGCACTCCGCTTCTTCGAAATTCTATTATAAATCATTATGCCTGATCATTCCCCACTAAAATTTTGAAAAACGTAGACTGTTTTTCAGTTTATTTAGCACATGCTTCAAACGCCCTGGATTAGGGTTTCCAGATTAGGGTTTCAATTTTAAGCAATCGTTTACTATTTTATACACTCCGTTTCTTCGAAATTCTATTCTAAATCATGAAGCCTAATCATTCCCCACAAAAATTTCTTAAAATGTCGCATATTCCTCGGTTTTTATAGCACGTACTTATAACCTTCTAGATTAGGGTTTTCAAATTATGGTTTCAATTTTAAGCACTCTTTTACTATTTTATACACTCCGTTTCTTTGACATTCTATGATAAATGATCGAGCCTGATCAATCCTGACAAAAATTTTGACAAATTTCGAGCGGTACTCGGATTTTTTTCGCACGTGCTTCAAACATCCCAGATTAGGGTTTCGATTATAAGAACTCTTTTGCTGTTTTATTTATGCACGCCGTTTCTTCGAAATTCTATTATAAATCATTATGCCTGATCATTCCCCACTAAAATTTAGAAAAACGTAGACTTTGACTCAGTTTATTTAGCACATGCTTCAAACGCCCTGTATTAGGGTTTCAATTTTAAGCAATCGTTTACTGTTTTACACACTCCGTTTATTCGAAATTCTATTCTAAATCATGAAGCCTAATCATTCCCCACAAAAATTTCTTAAAATGTCGCATATTACTCGGTTTTTATAGCACGTACTTCAAACCTTCCAGATTAGGGTTTTCACATTATGGTTTCAATTTTAAGCACTCTTTTACTATGTTATACACTTCGTTTCTTAAACATTCTATTATAAATGATCGAGCCTGATCAATCCTGACAAAAATTTTGACAAATGTCGAGCGGTACTCGGATTTTTTTTGCACGTGCTTCAAACATCCCAGATTAGGGTTTCGATTATAAGCACTCTTTTGCTGTTTTATTTATGCACTCCATTTCTTCGAAATTCTATTATAAATCATTATGCCTGATCATTCCCCACTAAAATTTTGAAAAACGTAGACTGTTACTAAGTTTATTTAGCACATTCCTCAAACGCCCTGGATTAGGGTTTCCAGATTAGGGTTTCAATTTTAAGCAATCGTTTACTGTTTTATACACTCCGTTTCTTCGAAATTCTATTCTAAATCATGAAGCCTAATCATTCCCCACAAAAATTTCTTAAAATGTCGCATATTCCTCGGTTTTTATAGCACGTACTTCAAACCTTCTAGATTAGGGTTTTTAAATTATGGTTTCAATTTTAAGCACTCTTTTACTATTTTATACACTCCGTTTCTTTGACATTCTATGATAAATGATCGAGCCTGATCAATCCTGACAAAAATTTTGACAAATGTCGAGCGGTACTCGGATTTTTTTTGCACGTGCTTCAAACATCCAAGATTAGGGTTTCGATTATAAGCACTATTTTGCTGTTTTATTTATGCACTCCGCTTCTTCGAAATTCTATTATAAATCATTATGCCTGATCATTCCCCACTAAAATTTTGAAAAACGTAGACTGTTTTTCAGTTTATTTAGCACATGCTTCAAACGCCCTGGATTAGGGTTTCCAGATTAGGGTTTCAATTTTAAGCAATCGTTTACTATTTTATACACTCCGTTTCTTCGAAATTCTATTCTAAATCATGAAGCCTAATCATTCCCCACAAAAATTTCTTAAAATGTCGCATATTCCTCGGTTTTTATAGCACGTACTTATAACCTTCTAGATTAGGGTTTTCAAATTATGGTTTCAATTTTAAGCACTCTTTTACTATTTTATACACTCCGTTTCTTTGACATTCTATGATAAATGATCGAGCCTGATCAATCCTGACAAAAATTTTGACAAATTTCGAGCGGTACTCGGATTTTTTTCGCACGTGCTTCAAACATCCCAGATTAGGGTTTCGATTATAAGAACTCTTTTGCTGTTTTATTTATGCACGCCGTTTCTTCGAAATTCTATTATAAATCATTATGCCTGATCATTCCCCACTAAAATTTTGAAAAACGTAGACTGTTACTCAGTTTATTTAGCACATGCTTCAATCGCTTTGTATTAGGGTTTCAATTTTAAGCAATCGTTTACTGTTTTATACACTCCGTTTATTCGAAATTCTATTCTAAATCATGAAGCCTAATCATTCCCCACAAAAATTTCTTAAAATGTCGCATATTACTCGATTTTTATAGCACGTACTACAAACCTTCCAGATTAGGGTTTTCAAATTATTGTTTCAATTTTAAGCACTCTTTTACTATTTTATACACTCCGTTTTTTTGACATTCTATTATAAATCATTATGCCTGATCACTCCCCACTAAAATTTTGAAAAACGTAGACTGTTACTCAGTTTATTTAGCACATGCTTCAAACGCCCTGGATTAGGTTTCCAAATTAGGTTTTCAATTTTAAGCACTCTTTACTATTTTATACACTCCGTTTCTTCGAAATTCTATAATAAATCATGAAGCCTAATCATTCCCCACAAAAATTTCTTAAAATGTCGCATATTACTCGGTTTTTATAGCACGTACTTCAATCCTTCCAGATTAGGGTTTTCAAATTATGGTTTCAATTTAAAGCACTCTTTTACTATGTTATACACTCCGTTTCTTTGATATTCTATTATAAATGATCGAGCCTGATCAATCCTAACAAAAATTTTGACAAATGTCGAGCGGTACTCGGATTTTTTTTGCACGTGCTTCAGACATCCCATATTAGGGTTTCGATTGTAAGCACTATTTTGATGTTTTATTTATGCACTCCGTTTCTTCGAAATTCTATTGTAAATCATTATGCCTGATCATTGCCCACTAAAATTTTGAAAAACGTAGACTGTTACTCAGTTTATTTAGCACATGCTTCAAACGCCCTGGATTAGGGTTTCCAGATTAGGGTTTCAATTTTAAGCAATCGTTTACTGTTTTATACGCTCCGTTTCTTCGAAATTCTATTCTAAATGATGAAGCCTAATCATTCCCCACAAAAATTTCTTAAAATGTCGCATATTACTCGGTTTTATAGCACGTACTTCAAACCTTCCAGATTAGGGTTTTCAAATTATGGTTTCAATTTTAAGCACTCTTTTACTATGTTATACACTCCGTTTCTTTGACATTCTATTATAAATGATCGAGCCTGATCAATCCTGACAAAAATTTTGACAAATGTCGAGCGGTACTCGGATTTTTTTTGCACGTGCTTCAGACATCCAAGATTAGGGTTTCGATTATAAGCACTCTTTTGCTGTTTTATTTATGCACTCCGTTTCTTCGAAATTCTATTATAAATCATTATGCCTGATCATTCCCCACTAAAATTTTGAAAAACGTAGACTGTTACTCCGTTTATTTAGCACATGCTTCAAACGCCCTGGATTAGGGTTTCAATTTTAAGCAATCGTTTACTGTTTTATACACTCCGTTTCTTCGAAATTCTATTATAAATCATTATGCCTGATCATTCCCCACTAAAATTTTGAAAAACGTAGACTGTTTCTCAGTTTGTTTAGCACATGCTTCAAACGCCCTGGATTAGGGTTTCCAGATTAGGGTTTCAATTTTAAGCAATCGTTTACAGTTTTATACACTCCGTTTATTCGAAATTCTATTCTAAATCATGAAGCCTAATCATTCCCCACAAAAATTTCTTAAAATGTCGCATATTACTCGGTTTTTATAGCACGTACTTCAAACCTTCCAGATTAGGGTTTTCAAATTATGGTTTCAATTTTAAGCACTCTTTTACTATGTTATACACTCCGTTTCTTTGACATTCTATTATAAATGATCGAGCCTGATCAATCCTGACAAAAATTTTGACAAATGTCGAGCGGTACTCGGATTTTTTTTGCACGTGCTTCAAACATCCAAGATTAGGGTTTCGATTATAAGCACTATTTTGCTGTTTTATTTATGCACTCCGTTTCTTCGAAATTCTATTATAAATCATTATGCCTGATCATTCCCCACTAAAATTTTAAAAAACGTAGACTGTTATTCAGTTTATTTAGCACATGCTTCAAACGCCCTGGATTAGGGTTTCCAGATTAGGGTTTCAATTTTAAGCAATCGTTTACTGTTTTATACACTCCGTTTCTTCGAAATTCTATTCTAAATCATGAAGCCTAATCATTCCCCACAAAAATTTCTTAAAATGTCGCATATTACTCGGTTTTTATAGCACGTACTTCAAACCTTCTAAATTAGGGTTTTCAAATTATGGTTTCAATTTTAAGCACTCTTTTACTATTTTATACACTCCGTATCTTTGACATTCTATGGTAAATAATCGAGCCTGATCAATCCTGACAAAAATTTTGACAAATTTCGAGCGGTACTCGGATTTTTTTCGCACGTGCTTCAAACATCCCAGATTAGGGTTTCGATTATAAGAACTCTTTTGCTGTTTTATTTATTCACGCCGTTTCTTCGAAATTCTATTATAAATCATTATGCCTGATCATTCCCCACTAAAATTTTGAAAAACGTAGACTGTTACTCAGTTTATTTAGCACATGCTTCAATCGCCCTGTATTAGGGTTTCAAGACTAGGGTTTCAATTTTAAGCAATCGTTTACTGTTTTATACACTCCGTTTATTCGAAATTCTATTCTAAATCATGAAGCCTAATCATTCCCCACAAAAATTTCTTAAAATGTCGCATATTACTCGGTTTTATAGCACGTACTTCAATCCTTCCAGATTAGGGTTTTCAAATTATGGTTTCAATTTTAAGCACTCTTTTACTATGTTATACACTTCGTTTCTTTGACATTCTATTATAAATGATCGAGCCTGATCAATCCTAACAAAAATTTTGACAAATGTCGAGCGGTACTCGGATTTTTTTTGCACGTGCTTCAGACATCCCATATTAGGGTTTCGATTATAAGCACTATTTTGCTGTTTTATTTATGCAGTCCGTTTCTTCGAAATTCTATTATAAATCATTATGCCTGATCATTGCCCACTAAAATTTTGAAAAACGTAGACTGTTATTCAGTTTATTTAGCACATGCTTCAAATGCCCTGGATTAGGGTTTCCAGATTAGGGTTTCAATTTTAAGCAATCGTTTACTGTTTTATACACTCCGTTTCTTCGAAATTCTATTCTAAATAATGAAGCCTAATCATTCCCCACAAAAATTTCTTAAAATGTCGCATATTACTCGGTTTTTATAGCACGTACTTCAAACCTTCTAGATTAGGGTTTTCAAATTATGGTTTCAATTTTAAGCACTCTTTTACTATTTTATACACTCCGTTTCTTTGACATTCTATGATAAATGATCGAGCCTGATCAATCCTGACAAAAATTTTGACAAATTTCGAGCGGTACTCGGATTTTTTTCGCACGTGCTTCAAACATCCCAGATTAGGGTTTCGATTATAAGAACTCTTTTGCTGTTTTATTTATGCACGCCGTTTCTTCGAAATTCTATTATAAATCATTATGCCTGATCATTCCCCACTAAAATTTTGAAAAACGTAGACTGTTACTCAGTTTATTTAGCACATGCTTCAATCGCCCTGTATTAGGGTTTCAATTTTAAGCAATCGTTTACTGTTTTATACACTCCGTTTATTCGAAATTCTATTCTAAATCATGAAGCCTAATCATTCCCCACAAAAATTTCTTAAAATGTCGCATATTACTCGATTTTTATAGCACGTACTACAAACCTTCCAGATTAGGGTTTTCAAATTATTGTTTCAATTTTAAGCACTCTTTTACTATTTTATACACTCCGTTTCTTTGACATTCTATTATAATTCATTATGCCTGATCACTCCCCACTAAAATTTTGAAAAACGTAGACTGTTACTCAGTTTATTTAGCACATGCTTCAAACGCCCTGGATTAGGGTTTCCAAATTAGGTTTTAAATTTTAAGCACTCTTTACTATTTTATACACTCCGTTTCTTCGAAATTCTATTCTAAATCATGAAGCCTAATCATTCCCCACAAAAATTTCTTAAAATGTCGCATATTACTCGGTTTTTATAGCACGTACTTCAAACCTTCTAGATTAGGGTTTTCAAATTATGGTTTCAATTTTAAGCACTCTTTTACTATGTTATACACTCCGTTTCTTTGACATTCTATTATAAATGATCGAGCCTGATCAATCCTAACAAAAATTTTGACAAATGTCGAGCGGTACTCGGATTTTTTTTGCACGTGCTTCTGACATCCCATATTAGGGTTTCGATTATAAGCACTATTTTGCTGTTTTATTTATGCACTCCGTTTCTTCGAAATTCTATTATAAATCATGATGCCTGATCATTGCCCACTAAAATTTTGAAAAACGTAGACTGTTACTCAGTTTATTTAGGACATGCTTCAAACACCCTGGATTAGGGTTTCCAGATTAGGGTTTCAATTTTAAGCAATCGTTTACTGTTTTATACACTCCGTTTCTTCGAAATTCTATTCTAAATAATGAAGCCTAATCATTCCCCACAAAAATTTCTTAAAATGTCGCATATTACTCGGTTTTTATAGCACGTACTTCAAACCTTCTAGATTAGGGTTTTCAAATTACGGTTTCAATTTTAAGCACTCTTTTACTATTTTATACACTCCGTTTCTTTGACATTCTATTATAAATGATCGAGCCTGATCAATCCTGACAAAAATTTTGACAAAATTCGAGCGGTACTTGGATTTTTTTCGCACGTGCTTCAAACATCCCAGATTAGGGTTTTGATTATAAGAACTCTTTTGCTGTTTTATTTATGCACGCCGTTTCTTCGAAATTCTATTATAAATCATTATGCCTGATCATTCCCCACTAAAATTTTGAAAAACGTAGACTGTTACTCAGTTTATTTAGCACATGCTTCAATCGCCCTGTATTAGGGTTTCAAGATTAGGGTTTCAATTTTAAGCAATCGTTTACTGTTTTATACACTCCGTTTATTCGAAATTCTATTCTAAATCATGAAGCCTAATCATTCCCCACAAAAATTTCTTAAAATGTCGCATATTACTCAGTTTTTATAGCACGTACTTCAAACCTTCCATATTAGGGTTTTCAAATTATGGTTTTAATTTTAAGCACTCTTTTACTATTTTATACACTCCGTTTCTTTGACATTCTATTATAAATCATTATGCCTGATCACTCCCCACTAAAATTTAGAAAAACGTAGACTGTTACTGAGTTTATTTAGCATATGCTTCAAACGCCCTGGATTAGGGTTTCCAAATTAGGTTTTCAATTTTAAGCACTCTTTACTATTTTAGACACTCCGTTTCTTCGAAATTCTATTCTAAATCATGAAGCCTAATCATTCCCCACAAAAATTTCTTAAAATGTCGCATATTACTCGGTTTTTATAGCACGTACTTCAAACCTTCCAGATTAGGGTTTTCAAATTATGGTTTCAATTTTAAGCACTCTTTTACTATGTTATACACTCCGTTTCTTTGACATTCTATTCTAAATGATCGAGCCTGATCAATCCTGACAAAAATTTTGACAAATGTCGAGCGGTACTCGGATTTTTTTTGCACGTGCTTCAAACATCCAAGATTAGGGTTTCGATTATAAGCACTATTTTGCTGTTTTATTTATGCACTCCGTTTCTTCGAAATTCTATTATAAATCATTATGCCTGATCATTCCCCACTAAAATTTTGAAAAACGTAGACTGTTACTCAGTTTATTTAGCACATGCTTCAAACGCCCTGGGTTAGGGTTTCCAAATTAGGGTTTCAATTTTAAGCAATCGTTTACTGTTTTATACATTCCGTTTCTTCGAAATTCTATTCTAAATCATGAAGCCTAATCATTCCCCACAAAAATTTCTTAAAATGTCGCATATTACTCGGTTTTTATAGCACGTACTTCAAACCTTCCAGATTAGGGTTTTCAAATTATGGTTTCAATTTTAAGCACTCTTTTACTATTTTATACACTCCGTTTCTTTGACATTCTATTATAAATGATCGAGCCTGATCAATCCTGACAAAAATTTTGACAAATGTCGAGCGGTACTCGAATTTTTTTTGCACGTGCTTCAAACATCCCAGATTAGGGTTTCGATTATAAGCACTCTTTTGCTGTTATATTTATGCACTCCATTTCTTCGAAAATCTATTATAAAACATTATGCCTGATCATTCCCCACTAAAATTTTGAAAAACGTAGACTGTTACTCAGTTTATTTAGCACATGCTTCAAACGCCCTGGATTAGGGTTTCCAGATTAGGGTTTCAATTTTAAGCAATCGTTTACTGTTTTATACACTCCGTTTCTTCGAAATTCTATTCTAAATCATGAAGCCTAATCATTCCCCACAAAAATTGATTAACATGTCGCATATTACTCGGTTTTTATAGCACGTACGTCAAACCTTCCAGATTAGGGTTTTCAAATTATGGTTTCAATTTTAAGCACTCTTTTACTATTTTATACACTCCGTTTCTTTGACATTCTATTATAAATCATTATGCCTGATCACTCCCCACTAAAATTTTGAAAAACGTAGACTGTTACTCAGTTTATTTAGCACATGCTTCAAACGCCCTGGATTAGGTTTCCAAATTAGGTTTTCAATTTTAAGCACTCTTTACTATTTTATACACTCCGTTTCTTCGAAATTCTATAATAAATCATGAAGCCTAATCATTCCCCACAAAAATTTCTTAAAATGTCGCATATTACTCGGTTTTTAGAGCACGTACTTCAATCCTTCCAGATTAGGGTTTTCAAATATTATGGTTTCAATTTTAAGCACTCTTTTACTATGTTATACACTCCGTTTCTTTGACATTCTATTATAAATGATCGAGCCTGATCAATCCTAACAAAAATTTTGACAAATGTCGAGCGGTACTCGGATTTTTTTTGCACGTGCTTCAGACATCCCATATTAGGGTTTCTATTATAAGCACTATTTTGCTGTTTTATTTATGCACTCCGTTTCTTCGAAATTCTATTATAAATCATTATGCCTGATCATTCCCCACTAAAATTTTGAAAAACGTAGACTGTTACTCAGTTTATTTAGCACATGCTTCAAACGCCCTGGATTAGGGTTTCCAGATTAGGGTTTCAATTTTAAGCAATCGTTTACTGTTTTATACACTCCGTTTCTTCGAAATTCTATTCTAAATCATGAAGCCTAATCATTCCCCACAAAAATTTCTTAAAATGTCGCATATTACTCGGTTTTTATAGCACGTACTTCAAACCTTCTAGATTAGGGTTTTCAAATTATGGTTTCAATTTTAAGCACTCTTTTACTATTTTATACACTCCGTTTCTTTGACATTCTATGATAAATGATCGAGCCTGATCAATCCTGACAAAAATTTTGACAAATGTCGAGCGGTACTCGGATTTTTTTCGCACGTGCTTCAAACATCCCAGATTAGGGTTTCGATTATAAGAACTCTTTTCCTGTTTTATTTATGCACGCCGTTTCTTCGAAATTCTATTATAAATCATTATGCCTGATCATTCCCCACTAAAATTTTGAAAAACGTAGACTGTTACTCAATTTATTTAGCACATACTTCAAACGCCCTGTATTAGGGTTTCAAGATTAGGGTTTCAGTTTTAAGCAATCGTTTACTGTTTTATACACTCCGTTTATTCGAAATTCTATTCTAAATCATAAAGCCTAATCATTCCC
Organism: Cucurbita pepo subsp. pepo; assembly: GCF_057944985.1. Taxonomy (NCBI): domain Eukaryota; kingdom Viridiplantae; phylum Streptophyta; class Magnoliopsida; order Cucurbitales; family Cucurbitaceae; genus Cucurbita; species Cucurbita pepo. The sequence continues at coordinate 7,055,109 of NC_141814.1, read as the reverse complement.
CACAAAAATTTCTTAAAATGTCGCATATTACTCGGTTTTTATAGCACGTACTTCAAACCTTCCAGATTAGGGTTTTCAAACTATGGTTTCAATTTTAACCACTCTTTTACTATGTTATACACTTCGTTTCTGTGACATTCTACTATAAATGATCGAGCCTGAACAATCCTCACAAAAATTTTGACAAATGTCGAGCGGTACTCGCATTTTTTTTGCACGTGCTTCAAACATCCCAGATTAGGGTTTCGATTATAAGCACTCTTTTGCTGTTATATTTATGCACTCCATTTCTTCGAAATTCTATTATAAATCATTATGCCTGATCATTCCCCACTAAAATTTTTAAAAACGTAGACTGTTACTCAGTTTATTTAGCACATGCTTCGAACGCACTGGATTAGGGTTTTCAGATTAGGGTTTCAATTTTAAGCAATCGTTTACTGTTTTATACACTCCGTTTCTTCGAAATTCTATTCTAAATCATGAAGCCTAATCATTCCCCACAAAAATTGATTAAAATGTCGCATATTACTTGGTTTTTATAGCACGTACTTCAAACCTTCCAGATTAGGGTTTTCAAATTATGGTTTCAATTTTAAGCACTCTTTTACTATTTTATACAGTCCGTTTCTTTGACATTCTATTATAAATCATTATGCCTGATCACTCCCCACTAAAATTTTGAAAAACGTAGACTGTTACTCAGTTTATTTAGCACATGCTTCAAACGCCCTGGATTAGGGTTTCCAAATTAGGTTTTAAATTTTAAGCACTCTTTACGATTTTATACACTCCGTTTCTTCGAAATTCTATTCTAAATCATGAAGCCTAATCATTCCCCACAAAAATTTCTTAAAATGTCGCATATTACTCGGTTTTTATAGCACGTACTTCAAACCTTCTAGATTAGGGTTTTCAAATTATGGTTTCAATTTTAAGCACTCTTTTACTATTTTATACACTCCGTTTCTTTGACATTCTATTATAAATCATTATGCCTGATCACTCCCCACTAAAATTTTGAAAAACGTAGACTGTTACTCAGTTTATTTAGCGCATGCTTCAAACGCCCTGGATTAGGGTTTCCAAATTAGGTTTTCAATTTTAAGCACTCTTTACTATTTTATACACTCCGTTTCTTCGAAATTCTATTCTAAATCATGAAGCCTAATCATTCCCCACAAAAATTTCTTAAAATGTCGCATATTACTAGGTTTTTATAGCACGTACTTCAAACCTTCTAGATTAGGGTTTTCAAATTATGGTTTCAATTTTAAGCACTCTTTTACTATTTTATACACTCCGTTTCTTTGACATTCTATTATAAATCATTATGCCTGATCACTCCCCACTAAAATTTTGAAAAACGTAGACTGTTACTCAGTTTATTTAGCGCATGCTTCAAACGCCCTGGATTAGGGTTTCAAAATTAGGTTTTCAATTTTAAGCACTCTTTACTATTTTATACACTCCGTTTCTTCGAAATTCTATTCTAAATCATGAACCCTAATCATTCCCCACAAAAATTTCTTAAAATGTCGCATATTACTCGGTTTTTATAGCACGTACTTCAAACCTTCCAGATTAGGGTTTTCAAATTATGGTTTCAATTTTAACCACTCTTTTACTATGTTATACACTTCGTTTCTGTGACATTCTATTATAAATGATCGAGCCTGATCAATCCTGACAAAAATTTTGACAAATGTCGAGCGGTACTCGGATTTTTTTTGCACGTTCTTCAAACATCCCAGATTAGGGTTTCGATTATAAGCACTCTTTTGCTGTTATATTTATGCACTCCATTTCTTCGAAATTCTATTATAAATCATTATGCCTGATCATTCCCCACTAAAATTTTTAAAAACGTAGACTGTTACTCAGTTTATTTAGCACATGCTTCAAACGCCCTGGATTAGGGTTTTCAGATTAGGGTTTCAATTTTAAGCAATCGTTTACTGTTTTATACACTCCGTTTCTTCGAAATTCTATTCTAAATCATGAACCCTAATCATTCCCCACAAAAATTGATTAAAATGTCGCATATTACTTGGTTTTTATAGCACGTACTTCAAACCTTCCAGATTAGGGTTTTCAAATTATGGTTTCAATTTTAACCACTCTTTTACTATGTTATACACTTCGTTTCTGTGACATTCTATTATAAATGATCGAGCCTGATCAATCCTGACAAAAATTTTGACAAATGTCGAGCGGTACTCGGATTTTTTTTGCACGTGCTTCAGACGTCCCATATTAGGGTTTCGATTATAAGCACTATTTTGCTGTTTTATTTATGCACTCCGTTTCTTCGAAATTCTATTATAAATCATTATGCCTGATCATTCCCCACTAAAATGTTGAAAAACGTAGACTGTTACTCAGTTTATTTAGCACATGCTTCAAACGCCCTGGATTAGGGTTTCCAGATTAGGGTTTCAATTTTAAGCAATCGTTTACTGTTTTATACACTCCGTTTCTTCGAAATTCTATTCTAAATCATGAAGCCTAATCATTCCCCACAAAAATTTCTTAAAATGTCGCATATTACTCGGTTTTTATAGCACGTACTTCAAACCTTCTAGATTAGGGTTTTCAAATTATGGTTTCAATTTTAAGCACTCTTTTACTATTTTATACACTCCGTTTCTTTGACATTCTATGATAAATGATCGAGCCTGATCAATCCTGACAAAAATTTTGACAAATGTCGAGCGGTACTCGGATTTTTTTCGCACGTGCTTCAAACATCCCAGATTAGGGTTTCGATTATAAGAACTCTTTTCCTGTTTTATTTATGCACGCCGTTTCTTCGAAATTCTATTATAAATCATTATGCCTGATCATTCCCCACTAAAATTTTGAAAAACGTAGACTGTTACTCAATTTATTTAGCACATACTTCAAACGCCCTGTATTAGGGTTTCAAGATTAGGGTTTCAGTTTTAAGCAATCGTTTACTGTTTTATACACTCCGTTTATTCGAAATTCTATTCTAAATCATAAAGCCTAATCATTCCCCACAAAAATTTCTTAGAATGTCGCATATTACTCGGTTTTTATAGCACGTACTTCAAACCTTCCAGATTAGGGTTTTCAAACTATGGTTTCAATTTTAACCACTCTTTTACTATGTTATACACTTCGTTTCTGTGACATTCTACTATAAATGATCGAGCCTGATCAATCCTCACAAAAATTTTGACAAATGTCGAGCGGTACTCGCATTTTTTTTGCACGTGCTTCAAACATCCCAGATTAGGGTTTCGATTATAAGCACTCTTTTGCTGTTATATTTATGCACTCCATTTCTTCGAAATTCTATTATAAATCATTATGCCTGATCATTCCCCACTAAAATTTTTAAAAACGTAGACTGTTACTCAGTTTATTTAGCACATGCTTCGAACGCACTGGATTAGGGTTTTCAGATTAGGGTTTCAATTTTAAGCAATCGTTTACTGTTTTATACACTCCGTTTCTTCGAAATTCTATTCTAAATCATGAAGCCTAATCATTCCCCACAAAAATTGATTAAAATGTCGCATATTACTTGGTTTTTATAGCACGTACTTCAAACCTTCCAGATTAGGGTTTTCAAATTATGGTTTCAATTTTAAGCACTCTTTTACTATTTTATACAGTCCGTTTCTTTGACATTCTATTATAAATCATTATGCCTGATCACTCCCCACTAAAATTTTGAAAAACGTAGACTGTTACTCAGTTTATTTAGCACATGCTTCAAACGCCCTGGATTAGGGTTTCCAAATTAGGTTTTAAATTTTAAGCACTCTTTACGATTTTATACACTCCGTTTCTTCGAAATTCTATTCTAAATCATGAAGCCTAATCATTCCCCACAAAAATTTCTTAAAATGTCGCATATTACTCGGTTTTTATAGCACGTACTTCAAACCTTCTAGATTAGGGTTTTCAAATTATGGTTTCAATTTTAAGCACTCTTTTACTATTTTATACACTCCGTTTCTTTGACATTCTATTATAAATCATTATGCCTGATCACTCCCCACTAAAATTTTGAAAAACGTAGACTGTTACTCAGTTTATTTAGCGCATGCTTCAAACGCCCTGGATTAGGGTTTCCAAATTAGGTTTTCAATTTTAAGCACTCTTTACTATTTTATACACTCCGTTTCTTCGAAATTCTATTCTAAATCATGAAGCCTAATCATTCCCCACAAAAATTTCTTAAAATGTCGCATATTACTCGGTTTTTATAGCACGTACTTCAAACCTTCTAGATTAGGGTTTTCAAATTATGGTTTCAATTTTAAGCACTCTTTTACTATTTTATACACTCCGTTTCTTTGACATTCTATTATAAATCATTATGCCTGATCACTCCCCACTAAAATTTTGAAAAACGTAGACTGTTACTCAGTTTATTTAGCGCATGCTTCAAACGCCCTGGATTAGGGTTTCCAAATTAGGTTTTCAATTTTAAGCACTCTTTACTATTTTATACACTCCGTTTCTTCGAAATTCTATTCTAAATCATGAACCCTAATCATTCCCCACAAAAATTTCTTAAAATGTCGCATATTACTCGGTTTTTATAGCACGTACTTCAAACCTTCCAGATTAGGGTTTTCAAATTATGGTTTCAATTTTAACCACTCTTTTACTATGTTATACACTTCGTTTCTGTGACATTCTATTATAAATGATCGAGCCTGATCAATCCTGACAAAAATTTTGACAAATGTCGAGCGGTACTCGGATTTTTTTTGCACGTTCTTCAAACATCCCAGATTAGGGTTTCGATTATAAGCACTCTTTTGCTGTTATATTTATGCACTCCATTTCTTCGAAATTCTATTATAAATCATTATGCCTGATCATTCCCCACTAAAATTTTTAAAAACGTAGACTGTTACTCAGTTTATTTAGCACATGCTTCAAACGCCCTGGATTAGGGTTTTCAGATTAGGGTTTCAATTTTAAGCAATCGTTTACTGTTTTATACACTCCGTTTCTTCGAAATTCTATTCTAAATCATGAACCCTAATCATTCCCCACAAAAATTGATTAAAATGTCGCATATTACTTGGTTTTTATAGCACGTACTTCAAACCTTCCAGATTAGGGTTTTCAAATTATGGTTTCAATTTTAACCACTCTTTTACTATGTTATACACTTCGTTTCTGTGACATTCTATTATAAATGATCGAGCCTGATCAATCCTGACAAAAATTTTGACAAATGTCGAGCGGTACTCGGATTTTTTTTGCACGTGCTTCAGACGTCCCATATTAGGGTTTCGATTATAAGCACTATTTTGCTGTTTTATTTATGCACTCCGTTTCTTCGAAATTCTATTATAAATCATTATGCCTGATCATTCCCCACTAAAATGTTGAAAAACGTAGACTGTTACTCAGTTTATTTAGCACATGCTTCAAACGCCCTGGATTAGGGTTTCCAGATTAGGGTTTCAATTTTAAGCAATCGTTTACTGTTTTATACACTCCGTTTCTTCGAAATTCTATTCTAAATCATGAAGCCTAATCATTCCCCACAAAAATTTCTTAAAATGTCGCATATTACTCGGTTTTTATAGCACGTACTTCAAACCTTCTAGATTAGGGTTTTCAAATTATGGTTTCAATTTTAAGCACTCTTTTACTATTTTATACACTCCGTTTCTTTGACATTCTATGATAAATGATCGAGCCTGATCAATCCTGACAAAAATTTTGACAAATGTCGAGCGGTACTCGGATTTTTTTCGCACGTGCTTCAAACATCCCAGATTAGGGTTTCGATTATAAGAACACTTTTCCTGTTTTATTTATGCACGCCGTTTCTTCGAAATTCTATTATAAATCATTATGCCTGATCATTCCCCACTAAAATTTTGAAAAACGTAGACTGTTACTCAATTTATTTAGCACATACTTCAAACGCCCTGTATTAGGGTTTCAAGATTAGGGTTTCAGTTTTAAGCAATCGTTTACTGTTTTATACACTCCGTTTATTCGAAATTCTATTCTAAATCATAAAGCCTAATCATTCCCCACAAAAATTTCTTAGAATGTCGCATATTACTCGGTTTTTATAGCACGTACTTCAAACCTTCCAGATTAGGGTTTTCAAACTATGGTTTCAATTTTAACCACTCTTTTACTATGTTATACACTTCGTTTCTGTGACATTCTACTATAAATGATCGAGCCTGATCAATCCTCACAAAAATTTTGACAAATGTCGAGCGGTACTCGCATTTTTTTTGCACGTGCTTCAAACATCCCAGATTAGGGTTTCGATTATAAGCACTCTTTTGCTGTTATATTTATGCACTCCATTTCTTCGAAATTCTATTATAAATCATTATGCCTGATCATTCCCCACTAAAATTTTTAAAAACGTAGACTGTTACTCAGTTTATTTAGCACATGCTTCGAACGCACTGGATTAGGGTTTTCAGATTAGGGTTTCAATTTTAAGCAATCGTTTACTGTTTTATACACTCCGTTTCTTCGAAATTCTATTCTAAATCATGAAGCCTAATCATTCCCCACAAAAATTGATTAAAATGTCGCATATTACTTGGTTTTTATAGCACGTACTTCAAACCTTCCAGATTAGGGTTTTCAAATTATGGTTTCAATTTTAAGCACTCTTTTACTATTTTATACAGTCCGTTTCTTTGACATTCTATTATAAATCATTATGCCTGATCACTCCCCACTAAAATTTTGAAAAACGTAGACTGTTACTCAGTTTATTTAGCACATGCTTCAAACGCCCTGGATTAGGGTTTCCAAATTAGGTTTTAAATTTTAAGCACTCTTTACGATTTTATACACTCCGTTTCTTCGAAATTCTATTCTAAATCATGAAGCCTAATCATTCCCCACAAAAATTTCTTAAAATGTCGCATATTACTCGGTTTTTATAGCACGTACTTCAAACCTTCTAAATTAGGGTTTTCAAATTATGGTTTCAATTTTAAGCACTCTTTTACTATTTTATACACTCCGTTTCTTTGACATTCTATTATAAATCATTATGCCTGATCACTCCCCACTAAAATTTTGAAAAACGTAGACTGTTACTCAGTTTATTTAGCGCATGCTTCAAACGCCCTGGATTAGGGTTTCCAAATTAGGTTTTCAATTTTAAGCACTCTTTACTATTTTATACACTCCGTTTCTTCGAAATTCTATTCTAAATCATGAAGCCTAATCATTCCCCACAAAAATTTCTTAAAATGTCGCATATTACTCGGTTTTTATAGCACGTACTTCAAACCTTCTAGATTAGGGTTTTCAAATTATGGTTTCAATTTTAAGCACTCTTTTACTATTTTATACACTCCGTTTCTTTGACATTCTATTATAAATCATTATGCCTGATCACTCCCCACTAAAATTTTGAAAAACGTAGACTGTTACTCAGTTTATTTAGCGCATGCTTCAAACGCCCTGGATTAGGGTTTCCAAATTAGGTTTTCAATTTTAAGCACTCTTTACTATTTTATACACTCCGTTTCTTCGAAATTCTATTCTAAATCATGAACCCTAATCATTCCCCACAAAAATTTCTTAAAATGTCGCATATTACTCGGTTTTTATAGCACGTACTTCAAACCTTCCAGATTAGGGTTTTCAAATTATGGTTTCAATTTTAACCACTCTTTTACTATGTTATACACTTCGTTTCTGTGACATTCTATTATAAATGATCGAGCCTGATCAATCCTGACAAAAATTTTGACAAATGTCGAGCGGTACTCGGATTTTTTTTGCACGTTCTTCAAACATCCCAGATTAGGGTTTCGATTATAAGCACTCTTTTGCTGTTATATTTATGCACTCCATTTCTTCGAAATTCTATTATAAATCATTATGCCTGATCATTCCCCACTAAAATTTTTAAAAACGTAGACTGTTACTCAGTTTATTTAGCACATGCTTCAAACGCCCTGGATTAGGGTTTTCAGATTAGGGTTTCAATTTTAAGCAATCGTTTACTGTTTTATACACTCCGTTTCTTCGAAATTCTATTCTAAATCATGAACCCTAATCATTCCCCACAAAAATTGATTAAAATGTCGCATATTACTTGGTTTTTATAGCACGTACTTCAAACCTTCCAGATTAGGGTTTTCAAATTATGGTTTCAATTTTAACCACTCTTTTACTATGTTATACACTTCGTTTCTGTGACATTCTATTATAAATGATCGAGCCTGATCAATCCTGACAAAAATTTTGACAAATGTCGAGCGGTACTCGGATTTTTTTTGCACGTGCTTCAGACGTCCCATATTAGGGTTTCGATTATAAGCACTATTTTGCTGTTTTATTTATGCACTCCGTTTCTTCGAAATTCTATTATAAATCATTATGCCTGATCATTCCCCACTAAAATGTTGAAAAACGTAGACTGTTACTCAGTTTATTTAGCACATGCTTCAAACGCCCTGGATTAGGGTTTTCAGATTAGGGTTTCAATTTTAAGCAATCGTTTACTGTTTTATACACTCCGTTTCTTCGAAATTCTATTCTAAATCATGAACCCTAATCATTCCCCACAAAAATTGATTAAAATGTCGCATATTACTTGGTTTTTATAGCACGTACTTCAAACCTTCCAGATTAGGGTTTTCAAATTATGGTTTCAATTTTAAGCACTCTTTTACTATTTTATACAGTCCGTTTCTTTGACATTCTATTATAAATCATTATGCCTGATCACTCCCCACTAAAATGTTGAAAAACGTAGACTGTTACTCAGTTTATTTAGCACATGCTTCAAACGCCCTGGATTAGGGTTTTCAGATTAGGGTTTCAATTTTAAGCAATCGTTTACTGTTTTATACACTCCGTTTCTTCGAAATTCTATTCTAAATCATGAAGCCTAATCATTCCCCACAAAAATTTCTTAAAATGTCGCATATTACTTGGTTTTTATAGCACGTACTTCAAACCTTCTAGATTAGGGTTTCCAAATTATGGTTTCAATTTTAAGCACTCTTTTACTATTTTATACACTCCGTTTCTTTGACATTCTATTATAAATGATTGAGCCTGATCAATCCTGACAAAAATTTTGACAAATTTCGAGCGGTACTCGGATTTTTTTCGCACGTGCTTCAAACATCCCAGATTAGGGTTTCGATTATAAGAACTCTTTTGCTGTTTTATTTATGCACGCCGTTTCTTCAAAATTCTATTATAAATCATTATGCCTTATCATTCCCTACTAAAATTTTGAAAAACGTAGACTGTTACTCAGTTTATTTAGCACATGCTTCAAACGCCCTGTATTAGGGTTTCAAGATTAGGGTTTCAATTTTAAGCAATCGTTTAATGTTTTATACACTCCGTTTATTCGAAATTCTATTCTAAATCATGAAGCCTAATCATTCCCCACAAAAATTTCTTAAAATGTCGCATATTACTCGGTTTTTATAGCACGTACTTCAAACCTTCCAAATTAGGGTTTTCAAATTATGGTTTCAATTTTAAGCACTCTTTTACTATTTTATACACTCCGTTTCTTTGACATTCTATTATAAATCATTATGCCTGATCACTCCCCACTAAAATTTTGAAAAACGTAGACTGTTACTCAGTTTATTTAGCACATGCTTCAAACGCCCTGGATTAGGGTTTCCAAATTAGGTTTTAAATTTTAAGCACTCTTTACTATTTTATACACTCCGTTTCTTCGAAATTCTATTCTAAATCATGAAGCCTAATCATTCCCCACAAAAATTTCTTAAAATGTCGCATATTACTCGGTTTTTATAGCACGTACTTCAAACCTTCTAGATTAGGGTTTTCAAATTATGGTTTCAATTTTAAGCACTCTTTTACTATTTTATACACTCCGTTTCTTTGACATTCTATGATAAATGATCGAGCCTGATCAATCCTGACAAAAATTTTGACAAATTTCGAGCGGTACTCGGATTTTTTTCGCACGTGCTTCAAACATCCCAGATTAGGGTTTCGATTATAAGAACTCTTTTCCTGTTTTATTTATGCACGCCGTTTCTTCGAAATTCTATTATAAATCATTATGCTTGATCATTCCCCACTAAAATTTTGAAAAACGTAGACTGTTACTCAATTTATTTAGCACATGCTTCAAACGCCCTGTATTAGGGTTTCAAGATTAGGGTTTCAATTTTAAGCAATCGTTTACTGTTTTATACACTCCGTTTATTCGAAATTCTATTCTAAATCATGAAGCCTAATCATTCCCCACAAAAATTGATTAAAATGTCGCATATTACTCGGTTTTTATAGCACGTACTTCAAACCTTCTAGATTAGGGTTTTCAAATTATGGTTTCAATTTTAAGCACTCCTTTACTATTTTATACACTCCGTTTCTTTGACATTCTATTATAAATCATTATGCCTGATCACACCCCACTAAAATTTTGAAAAACGTAGACTGTTACTCAGTTTATTTAGCACATGCTTCAAACGCCCTGGATTAGGGTTTCCAGATTAGGGTTTCAATTTTAAGCAATCGTTTACTGTTTTATACACTCCGTTTCTTCGAAATTCTATTCTAAATCATGAAGCCTAATCATTCCCCACAAAAATTTCTTAAAATGTCGCATATTACTCGGTTTTTATAGCACGTACTTCAAACCTTCCAGATTACGGTTTTCAAATTATGGTTTCAATTTTAAGCACTCTTTTACTATGTTATACACTTCGTTTCTTTGACATTCTATTATAAATGATCGAGCCTGATCAATCCTAAAAAAAATTTTGACAAATGTCGAGCGGTACTCGGATTTTTTTTGCACGTGCTTCAAACGTCCCAGATTAGGGTTTCGATTCTAAGCACTATTTTGCTGTTTTATTTATGCACTCCGTTTCTTCGAAATTCTATTATAAATCATTATGCCTGATCATTCCCCACTAAAATGTTGAAAAACGTAGACTGTTACTCAGTTTATTTAGCACATGCTTCAAACGCCCTAGATTAGGGTTTCCAGATTAGGGTTTCAATTTTAAGCAATCGTTTACTGTTTTATACACTCCGTTTCTTCGAAATTCTATTCTAAATCATGAAGCCTAATCATTCCCCACAAAAATTTCTTAAAATGTCGCATATTACTCGGTTTTTATAGCACGTACTTCAAACCTTCTAGATTAGGGTTTTCAAATTATGGTTTCAATTTTAAGCACTCTTTTACTATTTTATACACTCCGTTTCTTTGACATTCTATGATAAATGATCGAGCCTGATCAATCCTGACAAAAATTTTGACAAATTTCGAGCGGTACTCGGATTTTTTTCGCACGTGCTTCAAACATCCCAGATTAGGGTTTCGATTATAAGAACTCTTTTCCTGTTTTATTTATGCACGCCGTTTCTTCGAAATTCTATTATAAATCATTATGCTTGATCATTCCCCACTAAAATTTTGAAAAACGTAGACTGTTACTCAATTTATTTAGCACATGCTTCAAACGCCCTGTATTAGGGTTTCAAGATTAGGGTTTCAATTTTAAGCAATCGTTTACTGTTTTATACACTCCGTTTATTCGAAATTCTATTCTAAATCATGAAGCCTAATCATTCCCCACAAAAATTGATTAAAATGTCGCATATTACTCGGTTTTTATAGCACGTACTTCAAACCTTCTAGATTAGGGTTTTCAAATTATGGTTTCAATTTTAAGCACTCTTTTACTATTTTATACACTCCGTTTCTTTGACATTCTATTATAAATCATTATGCCTGATCACTCCCCACTAAAATTTTGAAAAACGTAGACTGTTACTCAGTTTATTTAGCACATGCTTCAAACGCCCTGGATTAGGTTTCCTAATCATTCCCCACAAAAATTGATTAAAATGTCGCATATTACTCGGTTTTTAGAGCAAGTACTTCAATCCTTCCAGATTAGGGTTTTCAAATTATGGTTTCAATTTTAAGCACTCTTTTACTATGTTATACACTCCGTTTCTTTGACATTCTATTATAAATGATCGAGCCTGATCAATCCTAACAAAAATTTTGACAAATGTCGAGCGGTACTCGGATTTTTTTTGCACGTGCTTCAGACATCCCATATTAGGGTTTCGATTATAAGCACTATTTTGCTGTTTTATTTATGCACTCCGTTTCTTCGAAATTCTATTATAAATCATTATGCCTGATCATTCCCCACTAAAATTTTGAAAAACGTAGACTGTTACTCAGTTTATTTAGCACATGCTTCAAACGCCCTGGATTAGGGTTTCCAGATTAGGGTTTCAATTTTAAGCAATCGTTTACTGTTTTATACACTCCGTTTCTTCGAAATTCTATTCTAAATCATGAAGCCTAATCATTCCCCACAAAAATTTCTTAAAATGTCGCATATTACTCGGTTTTTATAGCACGTACTTCAAACCTTCTAGATTAGGGTTTTCAAATTATGGTTTCAATTTTAAGCACTCTTTTACTATTTTATACACTCCGTTTCTTTGACATTCTATTTTAAATGATCGAGCCTGATCAATCCTGACAAAAATTTTGACAAATTTCGGGCGGTACTCGGATTTTTTTCGCACGTGCTTCAAACATCCCAGATTAGGGTTTCGATTATAAGAACTCTTTTCCTGTTTTATTTATGCACGCCGTTTCTTCGAAATTCTATTATAAATCATTATGCCTGATCATTCCCCACTAAAATTTTGAAAAACGTACACTGTTACTCAATTTATATAGCACATGCTTCAAACGCCCTGTATTTGGGTTTCAAGATTAGGGTTTCAATTTTAAGCAATCTTTTACTGTTTTATACACTCCGTTTATTCGAAATTCTATTCTAAATCATGAAGCCTAATCATTCCCCACAAAAATTTCTTAAAATGTCGCATATTAGTCGGTTTTTATAGCACGTACTTCAAACCTTCCAGATTAGGGTTTTCAAACTATGGTTTCAATTTTAACCACTCTTTTACTATGTTATACACTTCGTTTCTGTGACATTCTACTATAAATGATCGAGCCTGATCAATCCTCACAAAAATTTTGACAAATGTCGAGCGGTACTCGGATTTTTTTTGCACGTGCTTCAAACATCCCAGATTAGGGTTTCGATTATAAGCACTCTTTTGCTGTTATATTTATGCACTCCATTTCTTCGAAATTCTATTATAAAACATTATGCCTGATCATTCCCCACTAAAATTTTGAAAAACGTAGACTGTTACTCAGTTTTTTAGCACATGCTTCAAACGCCCTGGATTAGGGTTTCCAGATTAGGGTTTCAATTTTAAGCAATTGTTTACTGTTTTATACACTCCGTTTCTTCGAAATTCTATTCTAAATCATGAAGCCTAATCATTCCCCACAAAAATTTCTTAAAATGTCGCATATTACTCGGTTTTTATAGCACGTACTTCAAACCTTCTAGATTAGGGTTTTCAAATTATGGTTTCAATTTTAAGCACTCTTTTACTATTTTATACACTCCGTTTCTTTGACATTCTATTATAAATGATCGAGCCTGATCAATCCTGACAAAAATTTTGACAAATGTCGAGCGGTACTCGAATTTTTTTTGCACGTGCTTCAAACATCCCAGATTAGGGTTTCGATTATAAGCACTCTTTTGCTGTTATATTTATGCACTCCATTTCTTCGAAATTCTATTATAAAACATTATGCCTGATCATTCCCCACTAAAATTTTGAAAAACGTAGACTGTTACTCAGTTTATTTAGCACATGCTTCAAACGCCCTGGATTAGGGTTTCCAGATTAGGGTTTCAATTTTAAGCAATCGTTTACTGTTTTATACACTCCGTTTCTTTGAAATTCTATTCTAAATCATGAAGCCTAATCATTCCCCACAAAAATTTCTTAAAATGTCGCATATTACTCGGTTTTTATAGCACGTACCTTAAACCTTCTAGATTAGGGTTTTCAAATTATGGTTTCAATTTTAAGCACTCTTTTACTATTTTATACACTCCGTTTCTTTGACATTCTATTATAAATGATCGAGCCTGATCAATCCTGACAAAAATTTTGACAAATGTCGAGCGGTACTCGAATTTTTTTTTGCACGTGCTTCATACCAGATTAGGGTTTCGATTATAAGCACTCTTTTGCTGTTATATTTATGCACTCCATTTCTTCGAAATTCTATTATAAAACATTATGCCTGATCATTCCCCACTAAAATTTTTAAAAACGTAGACTGTTACTCAGTTTATTTAGCACATGCTTCAAACGCCCTGGATTAGGGTTTCCAGATTAGGGTTTCAATTTTAAGCAATCGTTTACTGTTTTATACACTCCGTTTCTTCGAAATTCTATTCTAAATCATGAAGCCTAATCATTCCCCACAAAAATTTCTTAAAATGTCGCATATTACTCGGTTTTTATAGCACGTACTTGAAACCTTCCAGATTAGGGTTTTCAAATTATGGTTTCAATTTTAACCACTCTTTTACTATGTTATACACTTCGTTTCTGTGACATTCTATTATAAATGATCGAGCCTGATCAATCCTGACAAAAATTTTGACAAATGTCGAGCGGTACTCGGATTTTTTTTGCACGTTCTTCAAACATCCCAGATTAGGGTTTCGATTATAAGCACTCTTTTGCTGTTATATTTATGCACTCCATTTCTTCGAAATTCTATTATAAATCATTATGCCTGATCATTCCCCACTAAAATTTTTAAAAACGTAGACTGTTACTCAGTTTATTTAGCACATGCTTCAAACGCCCTGGATTAGGGTTTCCAGATTAGGGTTTCAATTTTAAGCAATCGTTTACTGTTTTATACACTCCGTTTCTTCGAAATTCTATTCTAAATCATGAAGCCTAATCATTCCCCACAAAAATTGATTAAAATGTCGCATATTACTCGGTTTTTATAGCACGTACTTCAAACCTTCCAGATTAGGGTTTTCAAATTATTGTTTCAATTTTAAGCACTCTTTTACTATTTTATACACTCCGTTTCTTTGACATTCTATTATAAATCATTATGCCTGATCACTCCCCACTAAAATTTCTAAAAACGTAGACAGTTACTCAGTTTATTTAGCACATGCTTCAAACGCCCTGGATTAGGTTTCCAAATTAGGTTTTCAATTTTAAGCACTCTTTACTATTTTATACACTCCGTTTCTTCGAAATTCTATAATAAATCATGAAGCCTAATCATTCCCAACAAAAATTTCTTAAAATGTCGCATATTACTGGGTTTTTAGAGCACGTACTTCGATCCTTCCAGATTAGGGTTTTCAAATTATGGTTTCAATTTTAAGCACTCTTTTACTATGTTATACACTTCGATTCTTAAACATTCTATTATAAATGATCGAGCCTAATCAATCCTGACAAAAATTTTGACAAATGTCGAGCGGTACTCGGATTTTTTTCGCACGTGCTTCAAACATCCCAGATTAGGGTTTCGAATATAAGAACTCTTTTGCTCTTTTATTTATGCACGCCGTTTCTTCGAAATTCTATTATAAATCATTATGCCTGATCATTCCCCACTAAAATTTTGAAAAACGTAGACTGTTACTCAGTTTATTTAGCACATGCTTCAAACGCCCTGGATTAGGGTTTCCAGATTAGGGTTTCAATTTTAAGCAATCGTTTACTATTTTATACACTCCGTTTCTTCGAAATTCTATTCTAAATCATGAAGCCTAATCATTCCCCACAAAAATTTCTTAAAATGTCGCATTTTACTCGGTTTTTATAGCACGTACTTCAAACCTTCCAGATTAGGGTTTTCAAATTATGGTTTCAATTTTAACCACTCTTTTACTATGTTATACACTTCGTTTCTGTGACATTCTACTATAAATGATCGAGCCAGATCAATCCTGACAAAAATTTTGACAAATGTCGAGCGGTACTCGGATTTTTTTTGCACATGCTTCAAACATCCCAGATTAGGGTTTCGATTATAAGCACTCTTTTGCTGTTATATTCATGCACTCCATTTCTTCGAAATTCTATTATAAATCATTATGCCTGATCATTCCCCACTAAAATTTTGAAAAACGTACACTGTTACTCAGTTTATTTAGCACATGCTTCAAACGCCCTTGATTAGGGTTTCCAGATTAGGGTTTCAATTTTAAGCAATCGTTTACTGTTTTATACACTCCGTTTCTTCGAAATTCTATTCTAAATCATGAAGCCTAATCATTCCCCACAAAAATTGATTAAAATGTCGCATATTACTCGGTTTTTATAGCAGGTACTTCAAACCTTCCAGATTAGGGTTTTCAAATTATTGTTTCAATTTTAAGCACTCTTTTACTATTTTATACACTCCGTTTCTTTGACATTCTATTATAAATCATTATGCCTGAACACTCCCCACTAAAATTTTGAAAAACGTAGACAGTTACTCAGTTTATTTAGCACATGCTTCAAACGCCCTGGATTAGGTTTCCAAATTAGGTTTTCAATTTTAAGCACTCTTTACTATTTTATACACTCCGTTTCTTCGAAATTCTATAATAAATCATGAAGCCTAATCATTCCCCACAAAAATTTCTTAAAATGTCGCATATTACTGGGTTTTTAGAGCACGTACTTCAATCCTTCCAGATTAGGGTTTTCAAATTATGGTTTCAATTTTAAGCACTCTTTTACTATGTTATACACTCCGTTTCTTTGACATTCTATTATAAATGATCGAGCCTGATCAATCCTAACAAAAATTTTGACAAATGTCGAGCGGTACTCGGATTTTTTTTGCACGTGCTTCAGACATCCCATATTAGGGTTTCGATTATAAGCACTATTTTGCTGTTTTATTTATGCACTCCGTTTCTTCGAAATTCTATTATAAATCATTATGCCTGATCATTCCTCACTAAAATTTTGAAAAACGTAGACTGTTACTCAGTTTATCTAGCACATGCTTCAAACGCCCTGGATTAGGGTTTCCAATTAGGGTTTCAATTTTAAGCAATCGTTTACTGTTTTATACACTCCGTTTCTTTGAAATTCTATTCTAAATCATGAAGCCTAATCATTCCCCACAAAAATTGATTAAAATGTCGCATATTACTCGGTTTTTATAGCACGTACTTCAAACCTTCCAGATTAGGGTTTTCAAATTATTGTTTCAATTTTAAGCACTCTTTTACTATTTTATACACTCCGTTTCTTTGACATTCTATTATAAATCATTATGCCTGATCACTCCCCACTAAAATTTTGAAAAACGTAGACAGTTACTCAGTTTATTTAGCACATGCTTCAAACGCCCTGGATTAGGTTTCCAAATTAGGTTTTCAATTTTAAGCACTCTTTACTATTTTATACACTCCGTTTCTTCGAAATTCTATAATAAATCATGAAGCCTAATCATTCCCCACAAAAATTTCTTAAAATGTCGCATATTACTGGGTTTTTAGAGCACGTACTTCGATCCTTCCAGATTAGGGTTTTCAAATTATGGTTTCAATTTTAAGCGCTCTTTTACTATGTTATACACTCCGTTTCTTTGACATTCTATTATAAATGATCGAGCCTGATCAATCCTAACAAAAATTTTGACAAATGTCGAGCGGTACTCGGATTTTTTTTGCACGTGCTTCAGACATCCCATATTAGGGTTTCGATTATAAGCACTATTTTGCTGTTTTATTTATGCACTCCGTTTCTTCGAAATTCTATTATAAATGATTATGCCTGATCATTCCCCACTAAAATTTTGAAAAACGTAGACTGTTACTCAGTTTATTTAGCACATGCTTCAAACGCCCTTGATTAGGGTTTCCAGATTAGGGTTTCAATTTTAAGCAATCGTTTACTGTTTTATACACTCCGTTTCTTCGAAATTCTATTCTAAATCATGAAGCCTAATCATTCCCCACAAAAATTGATTAAAATGTCGCATATTACTCGGTTTTTATAGCACGTACTTCAAACCTTCCAGATTAGGGTTTTCAAATTATTGTTTCAATTTTAAGCACTCTTTTACTATTTTATACACTCCGTTTCTTTGACATTCTATTATAAATCATTATGCCTGATCACTCCCCACTAAAATTTTGAAAAACGTAGACTGTTACTCAGTTTATTTAGCACATGCTTCAAACGTCGTAGATTAGGTTTCCAAATTAGGTTTTCAATTTTAAGCACTCTTTACTATTTTATACACTCCGTTTCTTCGAAATTCTATAATAAATCATGAAGCCTAATCATTCCCCACAAAAATTTCTTAAAATGTCGCATATTACTGGGTTTTTAGAGCACGTACTTCAATCCTTCCAGATTAGGGTTTTCAAATTATGGTTTCAATTTTAAGCACTCTTTTACTATGTTATACACTCCGTTTCTTTGACATTCTATTATAAACGATCGAGCCTGATCAATCCTAACAAAAATTTTGACAAATGTCGAGCGGTACTCGGATTTTTTTTGCACGTGCTTCAGACATCCCATATTAGGGTTTCGATTATAAGCACTATTTTGCTGTTTTATTTATGCACTCCGTTTCTTCGAAATTCTATTATAAATCATTATGCCTGATCATTCCCCACTAAAATTTTGAAAAACGTAGACTGTTACTCAGTTTATTTAGCACATGCTTCAAACGCCCTGGATTAGGGTTTCCAGATTAGGGTTTCAATTTTAAGCAATTGTTAACTGTTTTATACACTCCGTTTCTTCGAAATTCTATTCTAAATCATGAAGCCTAATCATTCCCCACAAAAATTTCTTAAAATGTCGCATATTACTCGGTTTTTATAGCACGTACTTCAAACCTTCAAGATTAGGGTTTTCAAACTATGGTTTCAATTTTAACCACTCTTTTACTATGTTATACACTTCGTTTCTGTGACATTCTACTATAAATGATCGAGCCTGATCAATCCTGACAAAAATTTTGACAAATGTCGAGCGGTACTCGGATTTTTTTTGCACGTGCTTCAAACATCCCAGATTAGGGTTTCGATTATAAGCACTCTTTTGCTGTTATATTTATGCACTCCGTTTCTTCGAAATTCTATTATAAATCATTATGCCTGATCATTCCCCACTAAAATTTTGAAAAACGTAGACTGTTACTCAGTTTATTTAGCACATGCTTCAAACGCCCTAGATTAGGGTTTCCAGATTAGGGTTTCAATTTTAAGCAATCGTTTACTTTTTTATACACTCCGTTTCTTCGAAATTCTATTCTAAATCATGAAGCCCAATCATTCCCCACAAAAATTTCTTAAAATGTCGCATATTACTCGGTTTTTATAGCACGTACTTCAAACCTTCCAGATTAGGGTTTTCAAATTATGGTTTCAATTTTAAGCACTCTTTTACTATTTTATACACTCCGTTTCTTTGACATTCTATTATAAATCATTATGCCAGATCACTCCCCACTAAAATTTTGAAAAACGTAGACTGTTACTCAGTTTATTTAGCACATGCTTCAAACGCCCTGGATTAGGTTTCCAAATTAGGTTTTCAATTTTAAGCACTCTTTACTATTTTATACACTCCGTTTCTTCGAAATTCTATAATAAATCATGAAGCCTAATCATTCCCCACAAAAATTTCTTAAAATGTCGCATATTACTGGGTTTTTAGAGCACGTACTTCAATCCTTCCAGATTAGGGTTTTCAAATTATGGTTTCAATTTTAAGCACTCTTTTACTATGTTATACACTCCGTTTCTTTGACATTCTATTATAAATGATCGAGCCTGATCAATCCTAACAAAAATTTTGACAAATGTCGAGCGGTACTCGGATTTTTTTTGCACGTGCTTCAAACATCCCAGATTAGGGTTTCGATTATAAGCACTCTTTTGCTGTTATATTTATGCACTCCGTTTCTTCGAAATTCTATTATAAATCATTATGCCTGATCATTCCCCACTAAAATTTTGAAAAACGTAGACTGTTACTCAATTTATTTAGCACATGCTTCAAACGCCCTGTATTAGGGTTTCAAGATTAGGGTTTCAATTTTAAGCAATCGTTTACTGTTTTATACACTCCGTTTATTCGAAATTCTATTCTAAATCATGAAGCCTAATCGTTCCCCACAAAAATTTCTTAAAATGTCGCATATTACTCGGTTTTTAGAGCACGTACTTCAAACCTTCCAGATTAGGGTTTTCAAATTATGGTTTCAATTTTAACCACTCTTTTACTATGTTATACACTTCGTTTCTGTGACATTCTATTATAAATGATCGAGCCCGATCAATCCTGACAAAAATTTTGACAAATGTCGAGCGGTACTCGGATTTTTTTTGCAAGTGCTTCAAACATCCCAGATTAGGGTTTCGATTATGAGCACTCTTTTGCTGTTATATTTATGCACTCCGTTTCTTCGAAATTCTATTATAAATCATTATGCCTGATCATTCCCCACTAAAATTTTGAAAAACGTAGACTGTTACTCAGTTTATTTAGCACATGCTTCAAACGCCCTGGATTAGGGTTTCCAGATTAGGGTTTCAATTTTAAGCAATCGTTTACTGTTTTATACACTCCGTTTCTTCGAAATTCTATTCTAAATCATGAAGCCTAATCATTCCCCACAAAAATTGATTAAAATGTCGCATATTACTCGGTTTTTATAGCACGTACTTCAAACCTTCCAGATTAGAGTTTTCAAATTATGGTTTCAATTTTAAGCACTCTTTTACTATTTTATACACTCCGTTTCTTTGACATTCTATTATAAATCATTATGCATGATCACTCCCCACTAAAATTTTGAAAAACGTAGACTGTTACTCAGTTTGTTTAGCACATGCTTCAAACGCCCTGGATTAGGTTTCCAAATTAGGTTTTCAATTTTAAGCACTCTTTACTATTTTATACACTCCGTTTCTTCGAAATTCTATAATAAATCATGAAGCCTAATCATTCCCCACAAAAATTTCTTAAAATGTCACATATTACTCGGTTTTTAGAGCACGTACTTCAATCCTTCCAGATTAGGGTTTTCAAATTATGGTTTCAATTTTAAGCACTCTTTTACTATGTTATACACTCCGTTTCTTTGACATTCTATTATAAATGATCGAGCCTGATCAATCCTAACAAAAATTTTGACAAATGTCGAGCGGTACTCGGATTTTTTTTGCACGTTCTTCAGACATCCCATATTAGGGTTTCGATTATAAGCACTATTTTGCTGTTTTATTTATGCACGCCGTTTCATCGAAATTATATTATAAATCATTATGCCTGATCATTCCCCACTAAAATTTTGAAAAACGTAGACTGTTACTCAGTTTATTTAGCACATGCTTCAAACGCCCTGGATTAGGGTTTCCAGATTAGGGTTTCAATTTTAAGCAATTGTTTACTGTTTTATACACTCCGTTTCTTCGAAATTCTATTCTAAATCATGAAGCCTAATCATTCCCCACAAAAATTTCTTAAAATGTCGCATATTACTCGGTTTTTATAGCACGTACTTCAAACCTTCTAGATTAGGGTTTTCAAATTATGGTTTCAATTTTAAGCACTCTTTTACTATTTTATACACTCCGTTTCTTTGACATTCTATGATAAATGATCGAGCCTGATCAATCCTGACAAAAATTTGGACAAATTTCGAGCGGTACTCGGATTTTTTTCGCACGTGCTTCAAACATCCCAGATTAGGGTTTCGATTATAAGAACTCTTTTCCTGTTTTATTTATGCACGCCGTTTCTTCGAAATTCTATCATAAATCATTATGCCTGATCATTCCCCACTAAAATTTTGAAAAACGTAGACTGTTACTCAATTTATTTAGCACATGCTTCAAACGCCCTGTATTAGGGTTTCAAGATTAGGGTTTCAATTTTAAGCAATCGTTTAGTGTTTTATACACTCCGTTTATTCGAAATTGTATTCTAAATCATGAAGCCTAATCATTCCCCACAAAAATTTCTTAAAATGTCGCATATTACTCGGTTTTTATAGCACGTACTTCAAACCTTCCAGATTAGGGTTTTCAAATTATGGTTTCAATTTTAACCACTCTTTTACTATGTTATACACTTCGTTTCTGTGACATTCTATTATAAATGATCGAGCCTGATCAATCCTGACAAAAATTTTGACAAATGTCGAGCGGTACTCGGATTTTTTTTGCACGTGCTTCAAACATCCCAGATTAGGGTTTCGATTATAAGCACTCTTTTGCTGTTATATTTATGCACTCCATTTCTTCGAAATTCTATTATAAATCATTATGCCTGATCATTCCCCACCAAAATTTTAAAAAACGTAGACTGTTACTCAGTTTATTTAGCACATGCTTCAAACGCCCTGGATTAGGGTTTCCAGATTAGGGTTTCAATTTTAAGCAATCGTTTACTGTGTTATACACTCTGTTTCTTCGAAATTCTATTCTAAATCATGAAGCCTAATCATTCGCCACAAAAATTGATTAAAATGTCGCATATTACTCGGTTTTTATAGCACGTACTTCAAACCTTCCAGATTAGGGTTTTCAAATTATGGTTTCAATTTTAAGCACTCTTTTACTATTTTATACACTCCGTTTCTTTGACATTCTATTATAAATCATTATGCCTGATCACTCCCCACTAAAATTTTGAAAAACGTAGACTGTTACTCAGTTTATTTAGCACATGCTTCAAACGCCCTGGATTAGGTTTCCAAATTAGGTTTTCAATTTTAAGCACTCTTTACTATTTTATACACTCCGTTTCTTCGAAATTCTATAATAAATCATGAAGCCTAATCATTCCCCACAAAAATTTCTTAAAATGTCGCATATTACTGGGTTTTTAGAGCACGTACTTCAATCCTTCCAGATTAGGGTTTTCAAATTATGGTTTCAATTTTAAGCACTCTTTTACTATGTTATACACTTCGTTTCTTTGACATTCTATTATAAATGATCGAGCCTGATCAATCCTGACAAAAATTTTGACAAATGTCGAGCGGTACTCGGATTTTTTTTGCACGTGCTTCAAACATCCCAGATTAGGGTTTCGATTATGAGCACTCTTTTGCTGTTATATTTATGCACTCCATTTCTTCGAAATTCTATTATAAATCATTATGCCTGATCATTCCCCACTAAAATTTTGAAAAACGTAGACTGTTACTCAGTTTATTTAGCACTTGCTTCAAACGCCCTGGATTAGGGTTTCCAGATTAGGGTTTCAATTTTAAGCAATCGTTTACTGTTTTATACACTCCGTTTCTTCGAAATTCTATTCTAAATCATGAAGCCCAATCATTCCCCACCAAAATTTCTTAAAATGTCGCATATTACTCGGTTTTTATAGCACGTACTTCAAACCTTCCAGATTAGGGTTTTCAAATTATGGTTTCAATTTTAAGCACTCTTTTACTATTTTATACACTCCGTTTCTTTGACATTCTATTATAAATCATTATGCCTGATCACTCCCCACTTAAATTTTGAAAAACGTAGACTGTTACTCAGTTTATTTAGCACATGCTTCAAACGCCCTGGATTAGGGTTTCCAAATTAGGTTTTCAATTTTAAGCACTCTTTACTATTTTATACACTCCGTTTCTTCGAAATTCTATTCTAAATCATGAAGCCTAATCATTCCCCACAAAAATTTCTTAAAATGTCGCATATTACTCGGTTTTTATAGCACGTACTTCAAACCTTCCAGATTAGGGTTTTCAAATTATGGTTTCAATTTTAACCACTCTTTTACTATGTTATACACTTCGTTTCTGTGAGATTCTATTATAAATGATCGAGCCTGATCCCTGACAAAAATTTTGACAAACGTCGAGCGGTACTCGGATTTTTTTTGCACGTGCTTCAAACATCCCAGATTAGGGTTTCGATTATGAGCACTCTTTTGCTGTTATATTTATGCACTCCATTTCTTCGAAATTCTATTATAAATCATTATGCCTGAACATTCCCCACTAAAATTTTGAAAAACGTAGACTGTTACTCAGTTTATTTAGCACTTGCTTCAAACGCCCTGGATTAGGGTTTCCAGATTAGGGTTTCAATTTTAAGCAATCGTTTACTGTTTTATACACTCCGTTTCTTCGAAATTCTATTCTAAATCATGAAGCCCAATCATTCCCCACAAAAATTTCTTAAAATGTCGCATATTACTCGGTTTTTATAGCACGTACTTCAAACCTTCCAGATTAGGGTTTTCAAATTATGGTTTCAATTTTAAGCACTCTTTTACTATTTTATACACTCCATTTCTTCAAAATTCTATTATAAATCATTATGCCTGATCATTCCCCACTAAAATTTTGAAAAACGTAGACTGTTACTCAGTTTATTTAGCACTTGCTTCAAACGCCCTGGATTAGGGTTTCCAGATTAGGGTTTCAATTTTAAGCAATCGTTTACTGTTTTATGCACTCCGTTTCTTCGAAATTCTATTCTAAATCATGAAGCCTAATCATTCCCCACAAAAATTTCTTAAAATGTCGCATATTACTCGGTTTTTATAGCACGTACTTCAAACCTTCTAGATTAGGGTTTTCAAATTATGGTTTCAATTTTAAGCACTCTTTTACTATTATATACACTCCGTTTCTTTGACATTCTATGATAAATGATCGAGCCTGATCAATCCTGACAAAAATTTTGACAAATTTCGAGCGGTACTCGGATTTTTTTCGCACGTGCTTCAAACATCCCAAATTAGGGTTTCGATTATAAGAACTCTTTTGCTGTTTTATTTATGCACGCCGTTTCTTCGAAATTCTATTATAAATCATTATGCCTGATCATTCCCCACTAAAATTTTGAAAAACGTAGACTGTTACTCAGTTTATTTAGCACATGCTTCAAACGCCCTGGATTAGGGTTTCAAGATTAGGGTTTCAATTTTAAGCAATCGTTTACTGTTTTATACACTCCGTTTATTCAAAATTCTATTCTAAATCATGAACCCTAATCATTCCCCACAAAAATTTCTTAAAATGTCGCATATTACTCGGTTTTTATAGCACGTACTTCAAACCTTCCAGATTAGGGTTTTCAAATTATGGTTTCAATTTTAAGCACTCTTTTACTATGTTATACACTTCGTTTCTTTGACATTCTATTATAAATGATCGAGCCTGATCAATCCTAACAAAAATTTTGACAAATGTCGAGCGGTACTCGGATTTTTTTTGCACGTGCTTCAGACATCCCATATTAGGGTTTCGATTATAAGCACTATTTTGCTGTTTTATTTATGCACTCCGTTTCTTCGAAATTCTATTATAAATCATTGTGCCTGATCATTCCCCACTAAAATTTTGAAAAACGTAGACTGTTACTCAGTTTATTTAGCACATGCTTCAAACGCCCTGGATTAGGGTTTCCAGATTAGGGTTTCAATTTTAAGCAATCGTTTACTGTTTTATACACTCCGTTTATTCAAAATTCTATTCTAAATCATGAACCCTAATCATTCCCCACAAAAATTTCTTAAAATGTCGCATATTACTCGGTTTTTATAGCACGTACTTCAAACCTTCCAGATTAGGGTTTTCAAATTATGGTTTCAATTTTAAGCACTCTTTTACTATGTTATACACTTCGTTTCTTAGACATTCTATTATAAATGATCGAGCCTGATCAATCCTAACAAAAATTTTGACAAATGTCGAGCGGTACTCGGATTTTTTTTGCACGTGCTTCAGACATCCCATATTAGGGTTTCGATTATAAGCACTATTTTGCTGTTTTATTTATGCACTCCGTTTCTTCGAAATTCTATTATAAATCATTGTGCCTGATCATTCCCCACTAAAATTTTGAAAAACGTAGACTGTTACTCAGTTTATTTAGCACATGCTTCAAACGCCCTGTATTAGGGTTTCAAGATTAGGGTTTCAATTTTAAGCAATCGTTTAATGTTTTATACACTCCGTTTATTCGAAATTCTATTCTAAATCATGAAGCCTAATCATTCCCCACAAAAATTTCTTAAAATGTCGCATATTACTCGGTTTTTATAGCACGTACTTCAAACCTTCCAGATTAGGGTTTTCAAATTATGGTTTCAATTTTAACCACTCTTTTACTATTTTATACACTCCGTTTCTTTGACATTCTATTATAAATCATTATGCCTGATCACTCCCCACTAAAATTTTGAAAAACGTAGACTGTTACTCAGTTTATTTAGCACATGCTTCAAACGCCCTGGATTAGGGTTTCCAAATTAGGTTTTCAATTTTAAGCACTCTTTACTATTTTATACACTCCGTTTCTTCGAAATTCTATTCTAAATCATGAAGCCTAATCATTCCCCACAAAAATTTCTTAAAATGTCGCATATTACTCGGTTTTTATAGCACGTACTTCAAACCTTCTAGATTAGGGTTTTCAAATTATGGTTTCAATTTTAAGCACTCTTTTACTATTATATACACTCCGTTTCTTTGACATTCTATGATAAATGATCGAGCCTGATCAATCCTGACAAAAATTTTGACAAATTTCGAGCGGTACTCGGATTTTTTTCGCACGTGCTTCAAAAATCCCAAATTAGGGTTTCGATTATAAGAACTCTTTTGCTGTTTTATTTATGCACGCCGTTTCTTCGAAATTCTATTATAAATCATTATGCCTGATCATTCCCCACTAAAATTTTGAAAAACGTAGACTGTTACTCAGTTTATTTAGCACATGCTTCAAACGCCCTGGATTAGGGTTTCAAGATTAGGGTTTCAATTTTAAGCAATCGTTTACTGTTTTATACACTCCGTTAATTCAAAATTCTATTCTAAATCATGAACCCTAATCATTCCCCACAAAAATTTCTTAAAATGTCGCATATTACTCGGTTTTTATAGCACGTACTTCAAACCTTCCAGATTAGGGTTTTCAAATTATGGTTTCAATTTTAAGCACTCTTTTACTATGTTATACACTTCGTTTCTTTGACATTCTATTATAAATGATCGAGCCTGATCAATCCTAACAAAAAATTTGACAAATGTCGACCGGTACTCGGATTTTTTTTGCACGTGCTTCAGACATCCCATATTAGGGTTTCGATTATAAGCACTATTTTGCTGTTTTATTTATGCACTCCGTTTCTTCGAAATTCTATTATAAATCATTGTGCCTAATCATTCCCCACTAAAATTTTGAAAAACGTAGACTGTTACTCAGTTTATTTAGCACATGCTTCAAACGCCCTGTATTAGGGTTTCAAGATTAGGGTTTCAATTTTAAGCAATCGTTTAATGTTTTATACACTCCGTTTATTCGAAATTCTATTCTAAATCATGAAGCCTAATCATTCCCCACAAAAATTTCTTAAAATGTCGCATATTACTCGGTTTTTATAGCACGTACTTCAAACCTTCCAGATTAGGGTTTTCAAATTATGGTTTCAATTTTAACCACTCTTTTACTATTTTATACACTCCGTTTCTTTGACATTCTATTATAAATCATTATGCCTGATCACTCCCCACTAAAATTTTGAAAAACGTAGACTGTTACTCAGTTTATTTAGCACATGCTTCAAACGCCCTGGATTAGGGTTTCCAAATTAGGTTTTCAATTTTAAGCACTCTTTACTATTTTATACACTCCGTTTCTTCGAAATTCTATTCTAAATCATGAAGCCTAATCATTCCCCACAAAAATTTCTTAAAATGTCGCATATTACTCGGTTTTTATAGCACGTACTTCAAACCTTCTAGATTAGGGTTTTCAAATTATGGTTTCAATTTTAAGCACTCTTGTACTATTATATACACTCCGTTTCTTTGACATTCTATGATAAATGATCGAGCCTGATCAATCCTGACAAAAATTTTGAAATATTTCGAGCGGTACTCGGATTTTTTTCGCACGTGCTTCAAACATCCCAAATTAGGGTTTCGATTATAAGAACTCTTTTGCTGTTTTATTTATGCACGCCGTTTCTTCGAAATTCTATTATAAATCATTATGCCTGATCATTCCCCACTAAAATTTTGAAAAACGTAGACTGTTACTAAGTTTATTTAGCACATGCTTCAAACGCCCTCTATTAGGGTTTCAAGATTAGGGTTTCAATTTTAAGCAATCGTTTACTGTTTTATACACTCCGTTTATTCAAAATTCTATTCTAAATCATGAACCCTAATCATTCCCCACAAAAATTTCTTAAAATGTCGCATATTACTCGGTTTTTATAGCACGTACTTCAAACCTTCCAGATTAGGGTTTTCAAATTATGGTTTCAATTTTAACCACTCTTTTACTATGTTATACACTTCGTTTCTGTGACATTCTACTATAAATGATCGAGTCTGATCAATCCTGACAAAAATTTTGACAAATGTCGAGCGGTACTCGGATTTTTTTTGCACGTGCTTCAAACATCCCAGATTAGGGTTTCGATTATGAGCACTCTTTTGCTGTTATATTTATGCACTCCATTTCTTCGAAATTCTATTATAAATCATTATGCCTGATCATTCCCCACTAAAATTTTGAAAAACGTAGACTGTTACTCAGTTTATTTAGCACATGCTTCAAACGCCCTGGATTAGGGTTTCCAGATTAGGGTTTCAATTTTAAGCAATCGTTTACTGTTTTATAAACTCCGTTTCTTCGAAATTCTATTCTAAATCATGAAGCCTAATCATTCCCCACAAAAATTTCTTAAAATGTCGCATATTACTCGGTTTTTATAGCACGTACTTCAAACCTTCTAGATTAGGGTTTTCAAATTATGGTTTCAATTTTAAGCACTGTTTTACTATTTTATACACTCCGTTTCTTTGACATTCTATTATAAATGATTGAGCCTGATCAATCCTGACAAAAAATTTGACAAATTTCGAGCGGTACTCGGATTTTTTTCGCACGTGCTTCAAACATCCCAGATTAGGGTTTCGATTATAAGAACTCTTTTGCTGTTTTATTTATGCACGCCGTTTCTTCAAAATTCTATTATAAATCATTATGCCTGATTATTCCCCACTAAAATTTTGAAATACGTAGACTGTTACTCAGTTTATTTAGCACATGCTTCAAACGCCCTAGATTAGGTTTCCAAATTAGGTTTTCAATTTTAAGCACTCTTTACTATTTTATACACTCCGTTTCTTCGAAATTCTATAATAAATCATGAAGCCTAATCATTCCCCACAAAAATTTCTTAAAATGTCGCATATTACTGGGTTTTTAGAGCACGTACTTCAATCCTTCTAGATTAGGGTTTTCAAATTATGGTTTCAATTTTAAGCACTCTTTTACTATGTTATACACTTCGTTTCTTTGACATTCTATTATAAATGATCGAGCCTGATCAATCCTAAAAAAAATTTTGACAAATGTCGAGCGGTACTCGGATTGTTTTTGCACGTGCTTCAGACATCCCATATTAGGGTTTCGATTATAAGCACTATTTTGCTGTTTTATTTATGCACTCCGTTTCTTCGAAATTCTATTATAAATCATTAGGCCTGATCATTCCCCACTAAAATTTTGAAAAACGTAGACTGTTACTCAGTTTATTTAGCACATGCTTCAAACGCCCTGTATTAGGGTTTCAAGATTAGGGTTTCAATTTTAAGCAATCGTTTAATGTTTTATACACTCCGTTTATTCGAAATTCTATTCTAAAACATGAAGCCTAATCATTCCCCACAAAAATTTCTTAAAATGTCGCATATTACTCGGTTTTTATAGCACGTACTTCAAACCTTCCAGATTAGGGTTTTCAAATTATGGTTTCAATTTTAACCACTCTTTTACTATTTTATACACTCCGTTTCTTTGACATTCTATTATAAATCATTATGCCTGATCACTCCCCACTAAAATTTTGAAAAACGTAGACTGTTACTCAGTTTATTTAGCACATGCTTCAAACGCCCTGGATTAGGGTTTCCAAATTAGGTTTTCAATTTTAAGCACTCTTTACTATTTTATACACTCCGTTTCTTCGAAATTCTATTCTAAATCATGAAGCCTAATCATTCCCCACAAAAATTTCTTAAAATGTCGCATATTACTCGGTTTTTATAGCACGTACTTCAAACCTTCTAGATTAGGGTTTTCAAATTATGGTTTCAATTTTAAGCACTCTTTTACTATTATATACACTCCGTTTCTTTGACATTCTATGATAAATGATCGAGCCTGATCAATCCTGACAAAAATTTTGACAAATTTCGAGCGGTACTCGGATTTTTTTCGCACGTGCTTCAAAAATCCCAAATTAGGGTTTCGATTATAAGAACTCTTTTGCTGTTTTATTTATGCACGCCGTTTCTTCGAAATTCTATTATAAATCATTATGCCTGATCATTCCCCACTAAAATTTTGAAAAACGTAGACTGTTACTCAGTTTATTTAGCACATGCTTCAAACGCCCTGGATTAGGGTTTCAAGATTAGGGTTTCAATTTTAAGCAATCGTTTACTGTTTTATACACTCCGTTAATTCAAAATTCTATTCTAAATCATGAACCCTAATCATTCCCCACAAAAATTTCTTAAAATGTTGCATATTACTCGGTTTTTATAGCACGTACTTCAAACCTTCCAGATTAGGGTTTTCAAATTATGGTTTCAATTTTAAGCACTCTTTTACTATGTTATACACTTCGTTTCTTTGACATTCTATTATAAATGATCGAGCCTGATCAATCCTAACAAAAAATTTGACAAATGTCGACCGGTACTCGGATTTTTTTTGCACGTGCTTCAGACATCCCATATTAGGGTTTCGATTATAAGCACTATTTTGCTGTTTTATTTATGCACTCCGTTTCTTCGAAATTCTATTATAAATCATTGTGCCTAATCATTCCCCACTAAAATTTTGAAAAACGTAGACTGTTACTCAGTTTATTTAGCACATGCTTCAAACGCCCTGTATTAGGGTTTCAAGATTAGGGTTTCAATTTTAAGCAATCGTTTAATGTTTTATACACTCCGTTTATTCGAAATTCTATTCTAAATCATGAAGCCTAATCATTCCCCACAAAAATTTCTTAAAATGTCGCATATTACTCGGTTTTTATAGCACGTACTTCAAACCTTCCAGATTAGGGTTTTCAAATTATGGTTTCAATTTTAACCACTCTTTTACTATTTTATACACTCCGTTTCTTTGACATTCTATTATAAATCATTATGCCTGATCACTCCCCACTAAAATTTTGAAAAACGTAGACTGTTACTCAGTTTATTTAGCACATGCTTCAAACGCCCTGGATTAGGGTTTCCAAATTAGGTTTTCAATTTTAAGCACTCTTTACTATTTTATACACTCCGTTTCTTCGAAATTCTATTCTAAATCATGAAGCCTAATCATTCCCCACAAAAATTTCTTAAAATGTCGCATATTACTCGGTTTTTATAGCACGTACTTCAAACCTTCTAGATTAGGGTTTTCAAATTATGGTTTCAATTTTAAGCACTCTTGTACTATTATATACACTCCGTTTCTTTGACATTCTATGATAAATGATCGAGCCTGATCAATCCTGACAAAAATTTTGAAATATTTCGAGCGGTACTCGGATTTTTTTCGCACGTGCTTCAAACATCCCAAATTAGGGTTTCGATTATAAGAACTCTTTTGCTGTTTTATTTATGCACGCCGTTTCTTCGAAATTCTATTATAAATCATTATGCCTGATCATTCCCCACTAAAATTTTGAAAAACGTAGACTGTTACTAAGTTTATTTAGCACATGCTTCAAACGCCCTCTATTAGGGTTTCAAGATTAGGGTTTCAATTTTAAGCAATCGTTTACTGTTTTATACACTCCGTTTATTCAAAATTCTATTCTAAATCATGAACCCTAATCATTCCCCACAAAAATTTCTTAAAATGTCGCATATTACTCGGTTTTTATAGCACGTACTTCAAACCTTCCAGATTAGGGTTTTCAAATTATGGTTTCAATTTTAACCACTCTTTTACTATGTTATACACTTCGTTTCTGTGACATTCTACTATAAATGATCGAGTCTGATCAATCCTGACAAAAATTTTGACAAATGTCGAGCGGTACTCGGATTTTTTTTGCACGTGCTTCAAACATCCCAGATTAGGGTTTCGATTATGAGCACTCTTTTGCTGTTATATTTATGCACTCCATTTCTTCGAAATTCTATTATAAATCATTATGCCTGATCATTCCCCACTAAAATTTTGAAAAACGTAGACTGTTACTCAGTTTATTTAGCACATGCTTCAAACGCCCTGGATTAGGGTTTCCAGATTAGGGTTTCAATTTTAAGCAATCGTTTACTGTTTTATAAACTCCGTTTCTTCGAAATTCTATTCTAAATCATGAAGCCTAATCATTCCCCACAAAAATTTCTTAAAATGTCGCATATTACTCGGTTTTTATAGCACGTACTTCAAACCTTCTAGATTAGGGTTTTCAAATTATGGTTTCAATTTTAAGCACTGTTTTACTATTTTATACACTCCGTTTCTTTGACATTCTATTATAAATGATTGAGCCTGATCAATCCTGACAAAAAATTTGACAAATTTCGAGCGGTACTCGGATTTTTTTCGCACGTGCTTCAAACATCCCAGATTAGGGTTTCGATTATAAGAACTCTTTTGCTGTTTTATTTATGCACGCCGTTTCTTCAAAATTCTATTATAAATCATTATGCCTGATTATTCCCCACTAAAATTTTGAAATACGTAGACTGTTACTCAGTTTATTTAGCACATGCTTCAAACGCCCTAGATTAGGTTTCCAAATTAGGTTTTCAATTTTAAGCACTCTTTACTATTTTATACACTCCGTTTCTTCGAAATTCTATAATAAATCATGAAGCCTAATCATTCCCCACAAAAATTTCTTAAAATGTCGCATATTACTGGGTTTTTAGAGCACGTACTTCAATCCTTCTAGATTAGGGTTTTCAAATTATGGTTTCAATTTTAAGCACTCTTTTACTATGTTATACACTTCGTTTCTTTGACATTCTATTATAAATGATCGAGCCTGATCAATCCTAAAAAAAATTTTGACAAATGTCGAGCGGTACTCGGATTGTTTTTGCACGTGCTTCAGACATCCCATATTAGGGTTTCGATTATAAGCACTATTTTGCTGTTTTATTTATGCACTCCGTTTCTTCGAAATTCTATTATAAATCATTAGGCCTGATCATTCCCCACTAAAATTTTGAAAAACGTAGACTGTTACTCAGTTTATTTAGCACATGCTTCAAACGCCCTGTATTAGGGTTTCAAGATTAGGGTTTCAATTTTAAGCAATCGTTTAATGTTTTATACACTCCGTTTATTCGAAATTCTATTCTAAATCATGAAGCCTAATCATTCCCCACAAAAATTTCTTAAAATGTCGCATATTACTCGGTTTTTATAGCACGTACTTTAAACCTTCCAGATTAGGGTTTCCAAATTATGGTTTCAATTTTAAGCACTCTTTTACTATTTTATACACTCCGTTTCTTTGACATTCTATTATAAATGATTATGCCTGATCATTCCCCACTAAAATTTTGAAAAACGTAGACTGTTACTCAGTTTATTTAGCACATGCTTCAAACGCCCTGGATTAGGGTTTCCAAATTAGGTTTTCAATTTTAAGCACTCTTTACTATTTTATACACTCCGTTTCTTCGAAATTCTATTCTAAATCATGAAGCCTAATCATTCCCCACAAAAATTTCTTAAAATGTCGCATATTACTCGGTTTTTATAGCACGTACTTCAAACCTTCTAGATTAGGGTTTTCAAATTATGGTTTCAATTTTAAGCACTCTTTTACTATTTTATACACTCCGTTTCTTTGACATTCTATGATAAATGATCGAGCCTGATCAATCCTGACAAAAATTTTGACAAATTTCGAGCGGTACTCAGATTTTTTTCGCACGTGCTTCAAACATCCCAAATTAGGGTTTCGATTATAAGAACTCTTTTGCTGTTTTATTTATGCACGCCGTTTCTTCGAAATTCTATTATAAATCATTATGCCTGATCATTCCCCACTAAAATTTTGAAAAACGTAGACTGTTACTCAGTTTATTTAGCACATGCTTCAAACGCCCTCTATTAGGGTTTCAAGATTAGGGTTTCAATTTTAAGCAATCGTTTACAGTTTTATACACTCCGTTTATTCGAAATTCTATTCTAAATCATGAACCCTAATCATTCCCCACAAAAATTTCTTAAAATGTCGCATATTACTCGGTTTTTATAGCACGTACTTCAAACCTTCCAGATTAGGGTTTTCAAATTATGGTTTCAATTTTAACCACTCTTTTACTATGTTATACACTTTGTTTCTGTGACATTCTACTATAAATGATCGAGCCTGATCAATCCTGACAAAAATTTTGACAAATGTCGAGCGGTACTCGGATTTTTTTTGCACGTGCTTCAAACATCCCAGATTAGGGTTTCGATTATGAGCACTCTTTTGCTGTTATATTTATGCACTCCATTTCTTCGAAATTCTATTATAAATCATTATGCCTGATCATTCCCCACTAAAATTTTGAAAAACGTAGACTGTTACTCAGTTTATTTAGCACATGCTTCAAACGCCCTAGATTAGGGTTTCCAGATTAGGGTTTCAATTTTAAGCAATCGTTTACTGTTTTATACACACCGTTTCTTCGAAATTCTATTCTAAATCATGAAGCCTAATCATTCCCCACAAAAATTTCTTAAAATGTCGCATATTAATCGGTTTTTATAGCACGTACTTCAAACCTTCCAGATTAGGGTTTTCAAATTATGATTTCAATTTTAAGCACTCTTTCACTATGTTATACACTTCGTTTCTTTGACATTCTATTATAAATGATCGAGCCTGATCAATCCTAACAAAAATTTTGACAAATGTCGAGCGGTACTCGGATTTTTTTTGCACGTGCTTCAGACATCCCATATTAGGGTTTCGATTATAAGCACTATTTTGCTGTTTTATTTATGCACTCCGTTTCTTCGAAATTCTATTATAAATCATTATGCCTGATCATTCCCCACTAAAATTTTGAAAAACGTAGACTGTTACTCAGTTTATTTAGCACATGCTTCAAACGCCCTAGATTAGGGTTTCCAGATTAGGGTTTCAATTTTAAGCAATCGTTTACAGTTTTATACACTCCGTTTCTTCGAAATTCTATTCTAAATCATGAAGCCTAATCATTCCCCACAAAAATTTCTTAAAATGTCGCATATTAATCGGTTTTTATAGCACGTACTTCAAACCTTCCAGATTAGGGTTTTCAAATTATGATTTCAATTTTAAGCACTCTTTTACTATGTTATACACTTCGTTTCTTTGACATTCTATTATAAATGATCGAGCCTGATCAATCCTAACAAAAATTTTGACAAATGTCGAGCGGTACTCGGATTTTTTTTGCACGTGCTTCAAACATCCCAGATTAGGGTTTCGATTATAAGCACTATTTTGCTGTTTTATTTATGCACTCCGTTTCTTCGAAATTCTATTATAAATCATTATGCCTGATCATTCCCCACTAAATTTTGAAAAACGTAGACTGTTACTCAGTTTATTTAGCACATGCTTCAAACGCCCTGGATTAGGGTTTCCAGATTAGGGTTTCAATTTTAAGCAATCGTTTACTGTTTTATACACTCCGTTTCTGCGAAATTCTATTCTAAATCATGAAGCCTAATCATTCCCCACAAAAATTTCTTAAAATGTCGCATATTACTCGGTTTTTATAGCACGTACTTCAAACCTTCTAGATTAGGGTTTCCAAATTATGGTTTCAATTTTAAGCACTCTTTTACTATTTTATACACTCCGTTTCTTTGACATTCTATTATAAATGATCGAGCCTGATCAATCTTGACAAAAATTTTGAAATATTTCGAGCGGTACTCGGATTTTTTTCGCACGTGCTTCAAACATCCCAGATTAGGGTTTCGATTATAAGAACTCTTTTGCTCTTTTATTTATGCACGCCGTTTCTTCGAAATTCTATTATAAATCATTATGCCTGATCATTCCCCACTAAAATTTTGAAAAACGTAGACTGTTACTCAGTTTATTTAGCACATGCTTCAAACGCCCTGTATTAGGGTTTCAAAATTAGGGTTTCCATTTTAAGCAATCGTTTACTGTTTTATACACTCCGTTTATTCGAAATTCTATTCTAAATCATGAAGCCTAATCATTCCCCACAAAAATTTCTTAAAATGTCGCATATTACTCGGTTTTTATAGCACGTACTTCAAACCTTCTAGATTAGGGTTTCCAAATTATGGTTTCAATTTTAAGCACTCTTTTACTATTTTATACACTCCGTTTCTTTGACATTCTATTATAAATGATCGAGCCTGATCAATCCTGACAAAAATATTGAAATATTTCGAGCGGTACTCGGATTTTTTTCGCACGTGCTTCAAACATCCCAGATAAGGGTTTCGATTATAAGAACTCTTTTGCTCTTTTATTTATGCACGCCGTTTCTTCGAAATTCTATTATAAATCATTATGCCTGATCATTCCCCACTAAAATTTTGAAAAACGTAGACTGTTACTCAGTTTATTTAGCACATGCTTCAAACGCCCTGTATTAGGGTTTCAAAATTAGGGTTTCCATTTTAAGCAATCGTTTACTGTTTTATACACTCCGTTTGTTCGAAATTCTATTCTAAATCATGAAGCCTAATCATTCCCCACAAAAATTTCTTAAAATGTCGCATATTACTCGGTTTTTATAGCACGTACTTCAAACCTTCCAGATTAGGGTTTTCAAATTATGGTTTCAATTTTAACCACTCTTTTACTATGTTATACACTTTGTTTCTGTGACATTCTATTATAAATTATCGAGCCTGATCAATCCTGACAAAAATTTTGACAAATGTCGAGCGGTATTTGGATTTTTTTTGCACGTGCTTCAAACATCCCAGATTATGGTTTTGATTATAAGCACTCTTTTGCTGTTTTATTTATGCACTCCGTTTCTTCGAAATTCTATTATAAATCATTATGCCTGATCATTCCCCACTAAAATTTTGAAAAACGTAGACTGTTACTCAGTTTGTTTAGCACATGCTTCAAACGCCCTGGATTACGGTTTCCAGATTAGGGTTTCAATTTTAAGCAATCGTTTATAGTTTTATACACTCCGTTTATTCGAAATTCTATTCTAAATCATGAAGCCTAATCATTCCCCACAAAAATTTCTTAAAATGTCGCATATTACTCGGTTTTTATAGCACGTACTTCAAACCTTCAAGATTAGGTTTTTCAAATTATGGTTTCAATTTTAAGCACTCTTTTACTATTTTATACACTCCGTTTCTTTGACATTCTATTATAAATCATTATGCCTGATCACTCCCCACTAAAATTTTGAAAAACGTAGACTGTTACTCAGTTTATTTAACACATGCTTCAAATGCCCTGGATTAGGTTTCCAAATTAGGTTTTCAATTTTAAGCACTCTTTACTATTTTATACACTCCGTTTCTTCGAAATTCTATAATAAATCATGAAGCCTAATCATTCCACACAAAAATTTCTTAAAATGTCGCATATTACTTGGTTTTTATAGCACGTACTTCAATCCTTCCAGATTAGGGTTTTCAAATTATGGTTTCAATTTTAAGCACTCTTTTACTATGTTATACACTCCGTTTCTTTGACATTCTAATATAAATGATCGAGCCTGATCAATCCTAACAAAAATTTTGACAAATGTCGAGCGTTACTCGGATTTTTTTTGCACGTGCTTCAGACATCCCATATTAGGGTTTTGATTATAAGCACTATTTTGATGTTTTATTTATGCACTCCGTTTCTTCGAAATTCTATTATAAATCATTATGACTGATCATTCCCCACTAAAATTTTGAAAAACGTAGACTGTTACTCAGTTTGTTTAGCACATGCTTCAAACGCCCTGGATTAGGGTTTCCAGATTAGGGTTTCAATTTTAAGCAATCGTTTACTGTTTTATACACTCCGTTTCTTCGAAATTCTATTCTAAATCATGAAGCTTAATCATTCCCCACAAAAATTTCTTAAAATGTCGCATATTACTCGGTTTTTATAGCACGTACTTCAAACCTTCCAGATTAGGGTTTTCAAATTATGGTTTCAGTTTTAAGCACTCTTTTACTATTTTATACACTCCGTTTCTTTGTCATTCTATTATAAATCATTATGCCTGATCATTGCCCACTAAAATTTTGAAAAACGTAGACTGTTACACAGTTTATTTAGCACATGTTTCAAAC
Source organism: Cucurbita pepo subsp. pepo (assembly GCF_057944985.1). Taxonomy (NCBI): domain Eukaryota; kingdom Viridiplantae; phylum Streptophyta; class Magnoliopsida; order Cucurbitales; family Cucurbitaceae; genus Cucurbita; species Cucurbita pepo. The sequence continues at coordinate 7,016,932 of NC_141814.1, read as the reverse complement.
GCCCTGGATTAGGGTTTCCAAATTAGGTTTTCAATTTTAAGCAGTCTTTACTATTTTATACACTCCGTTTCTTCGAAATTCTATTCTAAATCATGAAGCCTAATCATTCCCCACAAAAATTTCTTAAAATGTCGCATATTACTCGGTTTTTATAGCACTTACTTCAATCCTTCCAGATTAGGGTTTTCAAATTATGGTTTCAATTTTAAGCACTCTTTACTATTTTATACACTCCGTTTCTTCGAAATTCTATAATAAATCATGAAGCCTAATCATTCCACACAAAAATTTCTTAAAATGTCGCATATTACTTGGTTTTTATAGCACGTACTTCAATCCTTCCAGATTAGGGTTTTCAAATTATGGTTTCAATTTTAAGCACTCTTTTACTATGTTATACACTCCGTTTCTTTGACATTCTAATATAAATGATCGAGCCTGATCAATCCTAACAAAAATTTTGACAAATGTCGAGCGTTACTCGGATTTTTTTTGCACGTGCTTCAGACATCCCATATTAGGGTTTTGATTATAAGCACTATTTTGATGTTTTATTTATGCACTCCGTTTCTTCGAAATTCTATTATAAATCATTATGACTGATCATTCCCCACTAAAATTTTGAAAAACGTAGACTGTTACTCAGTTTGTTTAGCACATGCTTCAAACGCCCTGGATTAGGGTTTCCAGATTAGGGTTTCAATTTTAAGCAATCGTTTACTGTTTTATACACTCCGTTTCTTCGAAATTCTATTCTAAATCATGAAGCTTAATCATTCCCCACAAAAATTTCTTAAAATGTCGCATATTACTCGGTTTTTATAGCACGTACTTCAAACCTTCCAGATTAGGGTTTTCAAATTATGGTTTCAGTTTTAAGCACTCTTTTACTATTTTATACACTCCGTTTCTTTGTCATTCTATTATAAATCATTATGCCTGATCATTGCCCACTAAAATTTTGAAAAACGTAGACTGTTACACAGTTTATTTAGCACATGTTTCAAACGCCCTGGATTAGGGTTTCCAAATTAGGTTTTCAATTTTAAGCAGTCTTTACTATTTTATACACTCCGTTTCTTCGAAATTCTATTCTAAATCATGAAGCCTAATCATTCCCCACAAAAATTTCTTAAAATGTCGCATATTACTCGGTTTTTATAGCACTTACTTCAATCCTTCCAGATTAGGGTTTTCAAATTATGGTTTCAATTTTAAGCACTCTTTTACTATGTTATACACTCCGTTTCTTTGACATTCTAATATAAATGATCGAGCCTGATCAATCCTAACAAAAATTTTGACAAATGTCGAGCGTTACTCGGATTTTTTTTGCACGTGCTTCAGACATCCCATATTAGGGTTTTGATTATAAGCACTATTTTGATGTTTTATTTATGCACTCCGTTTCTTCGAAATTCTATTATAAATCATTATGACTGATCATTCCCCACTAAAATTTTGAAAAACGTAGACTGTTACTCAGTTTGTTTAGCACATGCTTCAAACGCCCTGGATTAGGGTTTCCAGATTAGGGTTTCAATTTTAAGCAATCGTTTACTGTTTTATACACTCCGTTTCTTCGAAATTCTATTCTAAATCATGAAGCTTAATCATTCCCCACAAAAATTTCTTAAAATGTCGCATATTACTCGGTTTTTATAGCACGTACTTCAAACCTTCCAGATTAGGGTTTTCAAATTATGGTTTCAGTTTTAAGCACTCTTTTACTATTTTATACACTCCGTTTCTTTGTCATTCTATTATAAATCATTATGCCTGATCATTGCCCACTAAAATTTTGAAAAACGTAGACTGTTACACAGTTTATTTAGCACATGTTTCAAACGCCCTGGATTAGGGTTTCCAAATTAGGTTTTCAATTTTAAGCAGTCTTTACTATTTTATACACTCCGTTTCTTCGAAATTCTATTCTAAATCATGAAGCCTAATCATTCCCCACAAAAATTTCTTAAAATGTCGCATATTACTCGGTTTTTATAGCACTTACTTCAATCCTTCCAGATTAGGGTTTTCAAATTATGGTTTCAATTTTAAGCACTCTTTTACTATGTTATACACTCCGTTTCTTTGACATTCTAATATAAATGATCGAGCCTGATCAATCCTAACAAAAATTTTGACAAATGTCGAGCGTTACTCGGATTTTTTTTGCACGTGCTTCAGACATCCCATATTAGGGTTTTGATTATAAGCACTATTTTGATGTTTTATTTATGCACTCCGTTTCTTCGAAATTCTATTATAAATCATTATGACTGATCATTCCCCACTAAAATTTTGAAAAACGTAGACTGTTACTCAGTTTGTTTAGCACATGCTTCAAACGCCCTGGATTAGGGTTTCCAGATTAGGGTTTCAATTTTAAGCAATCGTTTACTGTTTTATACACTCCGTTTCTTCGAAATTCTATTCTAAATCATGAAGCTTAATCATTCCCCACAAAAATTTCTTAAAATGTCGCATATTACTCGGTTTTTATAGCACGTACTTCAAACCTTCCAGATTAGGGTTTTCAAATTATGGTTTCAGTTTTAAGCACTCTTTTACTATTTTATACACTCCGTTTCTTTGTCATTCTATTATAAATCATTATGCCTGATCATTGCCCACTAAAATTTTGAAAAACGTAGACTGTTACACAGTTTATTTAGCACATGTTTCAAACGCCCTGGATTAGGGTTTCCAAATTAGGTTTTCAATTTTAAGCAGTCTTTACTATTTTATACACTCCGTTTCTTCGAAATTCTATTCTAAATCATGAAGCCTAATCATTCCCCACAAAAATTTCTTAAAATGTCGCATATTACTCGGTTTTTATAGCACTTACTTCAATCCTTCCAGATTAGGGTTTTCAAATTATGGTTTCAATTTTAAGCACTCTTTTACTATGTTATACACTCCGTTTCTTTGACATTCTAATATAAATGATCGAGCCTGATCAATCCTAACAAAAATTTTGACAAATGTCGAGCGTTACTCGGATTTTTTTTGCACGTGCTTCAGACATCCCATATTAGGGTTTTGATTATAAGCACTATTTTGATGTTTTATTTATGCACTCCGTTTCTTCGAAATTCTATTATAAATCATTATGACTGATCATTCCCCACTAAAATTTTGAAAAACGTAGACTGTTACTCAGTTTGTTTAGCACATGCTTCAAACGCCCTGGATTAGGGTTTCCAGATTAGGGTTTCAATTTTAAGCAATCGTTTACTGTTTTATACACTCCGTTTCTTCGAAATTCTATTCTAAATCATGAAGCTTAATCATTCCCCACAAAAATTTCTTAAAATGTCGCATATTACTCGGTTTTTATAGCACGTACTTCAAACCTTCCAGATTAGGGTTTTCAAATTATGGTTTCAGTTTTAAGCACTCTTTTACTATTTTATACACTCCGTTTCTTTGTCATTCTATTATAAATCATTATGCCTGATCATTGCCCACTAAAATTTTGAAAAACGTAGACTGTTACACAGTTTATTTAGCACATGTTTCAAACGCCCTGGATTAGGGTTTCCAAATTAGGTTTTCAATTTTAAGCAGTCTTTACTATTTTATACACTCCGTTTCTTCGAAATTCTATTCTAAATCATGAAGCCTAATCATTCCCCACAAAAATTTCTTAAAATGTCGCATATTACTCGGTTTTTATAGCACTTACTTCAATCCTTCCAGATTAGGGTTTTCAAATTATGGTTTCAATTTTAAGCACTCTTTTTCTATGTTATACACTCCGTTTCTTTGACATTCTATTATAAATGATCGAGCCTGATCAATCCTGACAAAAATTTTGACAAATGTCGAGCGGTACTCGGATTTTTTTTTGCACGTGCTTCAGACATCCCAGATTATGGTTTCGATTATAAGCACTCTTTTGCTGTTTTATTTATGCACTCCGTTTCTTCGAGCGACAAGCAGGAATGCTCACCCTTGTACTGCAACGACCTCTGGAACATAATAACTCGAGCGACAAGCGGAAATACTCACCACTGTACCACTGCAACGACCTCTGAACACATACTATTTGTTAACACACGAGATTTCATAAACCATTTTTTAGGCTAGGAACAGCAATCCAGTTCCGACTTTCGTCCAACTACCGTTGTTGGGGATCGAACCCAAACTGCCGGCATGACAGGTTCACCGCTGTCCAATTTCGAGTTCCGTCAAAACTACGGAAATAAAATAAAAATCGCCGTTGCCGGGGACCGAACCCAGGTTCACCGCTGTCCAATTTCGAATTCCGTCAAAACTACGGAAAATAAAATGAAAATCGCGCGCCGTTGCCGGGGATCGAACCCAGGTCACCTGCGTGACAGGCAGGAATACTCACCACTATACTACAACGACTCATAAAAGATAAATTGTTTGTTAACACTCCAGATTTTACCAATCGTCTCTAGAAAGAGTGATCCGTCGTTAACGCTCTAGATTTTATCAGTCGAAGATTCGGAACAAGCAATCCAGTTTCAAATCCGGTGAAAATTGTCAAAAGAAAATTAAACTTATTATTGTCGGGGTTCAAACTCAGGTGTCTCGAGTGACAAGCCGGAATACTCACTACTGTATTGCATCGACCTCTGTAAAATATATTATTCGCTAACACACACGAGAGAAAAAGGAATCCAATTCCGAATTTCGTTGTTGGGGAACAAACCCAAATCATCCGGTTCACCACTGCCAAATTTCGAATTCAATTAAAACAAACCAAAAGAAAATTAAAATCGTCGCTGCGGGGGATCAAACTCGCGGGAGTACTCACCACTCTACAACGACGACTTTCGAAAAATTATAATATTTGTTAACACACCAGATTTCATCCATCGCCGTTACAGAGAGTAGTCCAATTTTGAATCCGATTAAAATTGTCAAAACAAGATTAAACTTGTTATTGTCGGGGATCAAAGTCGGGTCACTCGAGCGACAAGCAGGAATGCTCACCCTTGTACTGCAACGACCTCTGGAACATAAGAACTCGAGCGACAAGCGGAAATACTCACCACTGTACCACTGCAACGACCTCTGAACACATATTATTTGTTCACACACGAGATTTCATAAACCATTTTTTAGGCTAGGAACAGCAATCCAGTTCCGACTTTCGTCCAACTACCGTGTTTGGGGATCGAACCCAAACTGCCGGCATGACAGGTTCACCGCTGTCCAATTTCGAGTTCCGTCAAAACTACGGAAATAAAATTAAAATCGCCGTTGCCGGGGACCGAACCAAGGTTCACCGCTGTCCAATTTCGAATTCCGTCAAAACTACGGAAAATAAAATGAAAATCGCGCGCCGTTGCCGGGGATCGAACCCGGGTCACCCTGCGTGACAGGCAGGAATACTCACCACTATACTACAACGACTCATAAAAGATAAATTGTTTGTTAACGCTCCAGATTTTACCAATCGTCTTTAGAAAGAGTGATCCGTCGTTAACGCTCTAGATTTTATCAGTCGAAGATTCGGAACAAGCAATCCAGTTTCAAATCCGGTGAAAATTGTCAAAAGAAAATTAAACTTATTATTGTCGGGGTTCAAACTCAGGTGTCTCGAGTGACAAGCCGGAATACTCACTACTGTATTGCATCGACCTCTGTAAAATATATTATTCGCTAACACACACGAGAGAAAAAGGAATCCAATTCCGAATTTCGTTGTTGGGGAACAAACCCAAATCATCCGGTTCACCACTGCCGAATTTCGAATTCAATTAAAACAAACCAAAAGAAAATTAAAATCGTCGCTGCGGGGTATCAAACTCGCGGGAGTACTCACCACTCTACAACGACGACTTTCGAAAAATTATAATATTTGTTAACACACCAGATTTCATCCATCGCCGTTACAGAGAGTAGTCCAATTTTGAATCCGATTAAAATTGTCAAAACAAGATTAAACTTGTTATTGTCGGGGATCAAAGTCGGGTCACTCGAGCGACAAGCAGGAATGCTCACCCTTGTACTGCAACGACCTCTGGAACATAATAACTCGAGCGACAAGCGGAAATACTCACCACTGTACCACTGCAACGACCTCTGAACACATATTATTTGTTAACACACGAGATTTCATAAACCATTTTTTAGGCTAGGAACAGCAATCCAGTTCCGACTTTCGTCCAACTACCGTTGTTGGGGATCGAACCCAAACTGCCGGCATGATAGGTTCACCGCTGTCCAATTTCGAGTTCCGTCAAATTTACGGAAATAAAATTAAAATCGCCGTTGCCGGGGACCGAACCCAGGTTCACCGCTGTCCAATTTCGAATTCCGTCAAAACTACGGAAAATAAAATGAAAATCGCGCGCCGTTGCCTGGGATCGAACCCGGGTCACAATATGTGACATTTTAAGAAATTTTTGTGGGGAATGATTAGGCTTCATGATTTAGAATAGAATTTCGAAGAAACGGAGTGTATAAAACAGTAAACGATTGCTTAAAATTGAAACCCTAATCTGGAAACCCTAATCTAGGCGTTTGATGCATGTGCTAAATAAACTGAGTAACAGTCTACGTTTTTCTAAATTTTAGTGGGGTGTGATCAGGCATAACGATTTATAATAGAATGTCAAAGAAACGGAGTGTATAAAATAGTAAAAGAGTGCTTAAAATTGAAACCATAATTTGAAAACCCTAATCTGGAAGGTTTGAAGTACGTGCTATAAAAACCGAGTAATATGCGACATTTTAAGAAATTTTTGTGGGGAATGATTAGGCTTCATGATTTAGAATAGAATTTCGAAGAAACGGAGTGTATAAAACAGTAAACGATTGCTTAAAATTGAAACCCTAATGTGGAAACCCTAATCTAGGGCGTTTGATGCATGTGCTAAATAAACTGAGTAACAGTCTACGTTTTTCAAAATTTTAGTGGGGTGTGATCAGGCATAATGATTTATAATAGAATGTCAAAGAAACGGAGTGTATAAAATAGTAAAGGAGTGCTTAAAATTGAAACCATAATTTGAAAACCCTAATCTGGAAGGTTTGAAGTACGTGCTATAAAAACCGAGTAATATGCGACATTTTAAGAAATTTTTGTGGGGAATGATTATGCTTCATGATTTAGAATAGAATTTCGAAGAAACAAAGTGTATAAAATAGTAAACGATTGCTTAAAATTGAAACCCTAATCTGGAAACCCTAATCTAGGGCGTTTGATGCATGTGCTAAATAAACTGAGTAACAGTCTACGTTTTTCAAAATTTTAGTGGGGTGTGATCAGGCATAATGATTTATAATAAAATGTCAAAGAAACGGAGTGTATAACATAGTAAAAGAGTGCTTAAAATTGAAACCATAATTTTAAAACCCTAATATGGAAGGTTTGAAGTACGTGCTATAAAAATCGAGTAATATGCGACATTTTAAGAAAATTTTGTGGGGAATGATTTGGCTTCATGATTTAGAATAGAATTTCGAAGAAACGGAGTGTATAAAACAGTAAACGATTGCTTAAAATTGAAACCCTAATCTGGAAATCCTAATCTAGGCGTTTGATGCATGTGCTAAATAAACTGAGTAACAGTCTACGTTTTTCAAAATTTTAGTGGGGTGTGATCAGGCATAACGATTTATAATAGAATGTCAAAGAAACGGAGTGTATAAAATAGTAAAAGAGTGCTTAAAATTGAAACCATAATTTGAAAACCGTAATCTGGAAGGTTTGAAGTACGTGCTATAAAAACCGAGTAATATGCGACATTTTAAGAAATTTTTGTGGGGAATGATTAGGCTTCATGATTTAGAATAGAATTTCGAAGAAACGGAGTGTATAAAACAGTAAACGATTGCTTAAAATTGAAACCCTAATCTGGAAACCCTAATCCAGGGCGTTTGAAGCATGTGCTAAATAAACTGAGTAACAGTCTACGTTTTTCAAAATTTTAGTGGGGTGTGATCAGGCATAATGATTTATAATAGAATGTCAAAGAAACGGAGTGTATAAAATAGTAAAGGAGTGCTTAAAATTGAAACCATAATTTGAAAACCCTAATCTGGAAGGTTTGAAGTACGTGCTATAAAAACCGAGTAATATGCGACATTTTAAGAAATTTTTGTGGGGAATGATTATGCTTCATGATTTAGAATAGAATTTCGAAGAAACGGAGTGTATAAAACAGTAAACGATTGCTTAAAATTGAAACCCTAATCTGGAAACCCTAATCTAGGGCATTTGATGCATGTGCTAAATAAACTGAGTAACAGTCTACGTTTTTCAAAATTTTAGTGGGGTGTGATCAGGCATAATGATTTATAATAAAATGTCAAAGAAACGGAGTGTATAACATAGTAAAAGAGTGCTTAAAATTGAAACCATAATTTTAAAACCCTAATATGGAAGGTTTAAAGATAAATTGTTTGTTAACGCTCCAGATTTTACCAATCGTCTTTAGAAAGAGTGATCCGTCGTTAACGCTCTAGATTTTATCAGTCGAAGATTCGGAACAAGCAATCCAGTTTCAAATCCGGTGAAAATTGTCAAAAGAAAATTAAACTTATTATTGTCGGGGTTCAAACTCAGGTGTCTCGAGTGACAAGCCGGAATACTCACTACTGTATTGCATCGACCTCTGTAAAATATATTATTCGCTAACACACACGAGAGAAAAAGGAATCCAATTCCGAATTTCGTTGTTGGGGAACAAACCCAAATCATCCGGTTCACCACTGCCGAATTTCGAATTCAATTAAAACAAACCAAAAGAAAATTAAAATCGTCGCTGCGGGGGATCAAACTCGCGGGAGTACTCACCACTCTACAACGACGACTTTCGAAAAATTATAATATTTCTTAACACACCAGATTTCATCCATCGCCGTTACAGAGAGTAGTCCAATTTTGAATCCGATTAAAATTGTCAAAACAAGATTAAACTTGTTATTGTCGGGGATCAAAGTCGGGTCACTCGAGCGACAAGCAGGAATGCTCACCCTTGTACTGCAACGACCTCTGGAACATAATAACTCGAGCGACAAGCGGAAATACTCACCACTGTACCACTGCAACGACCTCTGAACACATATTATTTGTTAACACACGAGATTTCATAAACCATTTTTTAGGCTAGGAACAGCAATCCAGTTCCGACTTTCGTCCAACTACCGTGTTTGGGGATCGAACCCAAACTGCCGGCATGACAGGTTCACCGCTGTCCAATTTCGAGTTCCGTCAAAACTACGGAAATAAAATTAAAATCGCCGTTGCCGGGGACCGAACCCAGGTTCACCGCTGTCCAATTTCGAATTCCGTCAAAACTACGGAAAATAAAATGAAAAATCGCGCGCCGTTGCCGGGGATCGAACCCGGGTCACCTGCGTGACAGGCAGGAATACTCACCACTATACTACAACGACTCATAAAAGATAAATTGTTTGTTAACGCTCCAGATTTTACCAATCGTCTTTAGAAAGAGTGATCCGTCGTTAACGCTCTAGATTTTATCAGTCGAAGATTCGGAACAAGCAATCCAGTTTCAAATCCGGTGAAAATTGTCAAAAGAAAATTAAACTTATTATTGTCGGGGTTCAAACTCAGGTGTCTCGTGTGACAAGCCGGAATACTCACTACTGTATTGCATCGACCTCTGTAAAATATATTATTCGCTAACACACACGAGAGAAAAAGGAATCCAATTCCGAATTTCGTTGTTGGGGAACAAACCCAAATCATCCGGTTCACCACTGCCGAATTTCGAATTCAATTAAAACAAACCAAAAGAAAATTAAAATCGTCGCTGCGGGGGATCAAACTCGCGGGAGTACTCACCACTCTACAACGACGACTTTCGAAAAATTATAATATTTGTTAACACACCAGATTTCATCCATCGCCGTTACAGAGAGTAGTCCAATTTTGAATCCGATTAAAATTGTCAAAACAAGATTAAAGTTGTTATTGTCGGGGATCAAAGTCGGGTCACTCGAGCGACAAGCAGGAATGCTCACCCTTGTACTGCAACGACCTCTGGAACATAATAACTCGAGCGACAAGCGGAAATACTCACCACTGTACCACTGCAACGACCTCTGAACACATATTATTTGTTAACACACGAGATTTCATAAACCATTTTTTAGGCTAGGAACAGCAATCCAGTTCCGACTTTCGTCCAACTACCGTTGTTGGGGATCGAACCCAAACTGCCGGCATGACACGTTCACCGCTGTCCAATTTCGAGTTCCGTCAAAACTACGGAAAATAAATTGAAAATCGCGCGTCGTTGCCGGGGATCGAACCCGGGTCACCTGCGTGACAGGCAGGAATACTCACCACTATACTACAACGACTCATAAAAGATAAATTTTTTGTTAACGCTCCAGATTTTACCAATCGTCTTTAGAAAGAGTGATCCGTCGTAAACGCTCTAGATTTTATCAGTCGAAGAATCGGAACAAGCAATCCAGTTTCAAATCCGGTGAAAATTGTCAAAAGAAAATTAAACTTATTATTGTCGGGGTTCAAACTCAGGTGTCTCGAGTGACAAGCCGGAATACTCACTACTGTATTGCATCGACCTCTGTAAAATATATTATTCGCTAACACACACGAGAGAAAAAGGAATCCAATTCCGAATTTCGTTGTTGGGGAACAAACCCAAATCATCCGGTTCACCACTGCCGAATTTCGAATTCAATTAAAACAAACCAAAAGAAAATTAAAATCGTCGCTGCGGGGGATCAAACTCGCGGGAGTACTCACCACTCTACAACGACGACTTTCGAAAAATTATAATATTTGTTAACACACCAGATTTCATCCATCGCCGTTACAGAGAGTAGTCCAATTTTGAATCCGATTAAAATTGTCAAAACAAGATTAAACTTGTTATTGTCGGGGATCAAAGTCAGGTCACTCGAGCGACAAGCAGGAATGCTCACCCTTGTATTGCAACGACCTCTGGAACATAATAACTCGAGCGACAAGCGGAAATACTCACCACTGTACCACTGCAACGACCTCTGAACACATATTATTTGTTAACACACGAGATTTCATAAACCATTTTTTAGGCTAGGAACAGCAATCCAGTTCCGACTTTCGTCCAACTACCGTTGTTGGGGATCGAACCCAAACTGCCGGCATGACAGGTTCACCGCTGTCCAATTTCGAGTTCCGTCAAAACTACGGAAATAAAATTAAAATAACCGTTGCCGGGGACTGCCGTTGTTGGGGATCGAACCCGGGTCACCTGCGTGACAGGCAGGAATACTCACCACTATACTACAACGACTCATAAAAGATAAATTGTTTGTTAACGCTCCAGATTTTACCAATCGTCTTTAGAAAGAGTGATCCGTCGTTAACGCTCTAGATTTTATCAGTCGAAGATTCAGAACAAGCAATCCAGTTTCAAATCCTGTGAAAATTGTCAAAAGAAAATTAAACTTATTATTGTCGGGGTTCAAACTCAGGTGTCTCGAGTGACAAGCCGGAATACTCACTACTGTATTGCATCGACCTCTGTAAAATATATTATTCGCTAACACACACGAGAGAAAAAGGAATCCAATTCCGAATTTCGTTCTTGGGGAACAAACCCAAATCATCCGGTTCACCACTGCCGAATTTCGAATTCAATTAAAACAAACCAAAAGAAAATTAAAATCGTCGCTGCGGGGGATCAAACTCGCGGGAGTACTCACCACTCTACAACGACGACTTTCGAAAAATTATAATATTTGTTAACACACCAGATTTCATCCATCGCCGTTACAGAGAGTAGTCCAATTTTGAATCCGATTAAAATTGTCAAAACAAGATTAAACTTGTTATTGTCGGGGATCAAAGTCAGGTCACTCGAGCGACAAGCAGGAATGCTCACCCTTGTACTGCAACGACCTCTGGAACATAATAACTCGAGCGACAAGCGGAAATACTCACCACTGTACCACTGCAACGACCTCTGAACACATATTATTTGTTAACACACGAGATTTCATAAACCATTTTTTAGGCTAGGAACAGCAATCCAGTTCCGACTTTCGTCCAACTACCGTTGTTGGGGATCGAACCCAAACTGCCGGCATGACAGGTTCACCGCTGTCCAATTTCGAGTTCCGTCAAAACTACGGAAATAAAATTAAAATCGCCGTTGCCGGGGATCGAACCCGGGTCACCTGCGTGACAGGCAGGAATACTCACCACTATACTACAACGACTCATAAAAGATAAATTGTTTGTTAACGCTCCAGATTTTACCAATCGTCTTTAGAAAGAGTGATCCGTCGTTAACGCTCTAGATTTTATCAGTCGAAGATTCGGAACAAGCAATCCAGTTTCAAATCCGGTGAAAATTGTCAAAAGAAAATTAAACTTATTATTGTCGGGGTTCAAACTCAGGTGTCTCGAGTGACAAGCCGGAATACTCACTACTGTATTGCATCGACCTCTGTAAAATATATTATTCGCTAACACACACGAGAGAAAAAGGAATCCAATTCCGAATTTCGTTGTTGGGGAACAAACCCAAATCATCCGGTTCACCACTGCCGAATTTCGAATTCAATTAAAACAAACCAAAAGACGATTAAAATCGTCGCTGCGGGGGATCAAACTCGCGGGAGTACTCACCACTCTACAACGACGACTTTCGAAAAATTATAATATTTGTTAACACACCAGATTTCATCCATCGCCGTTACAGAGAGTAGTCCAATTTTGAATCCGATTAAAATTGTCAAAACAAGATTAAACTTGTTATTGTCGGGGATCAAAGTCGGGTCACTCGAGCGACAAGCAGGAATGCTCACCCTTGTACTGCAACGACCTCTGGAACATAATAACTCGAGCGACAAGCAGAAATACTCACCACTGTACCACTGCAACGACCTCTGAACACATATTATTTGTTAACACACGAGATTTCATAAACCATTTTTTAGGCTAGGAACAGCAATCCAGTTCCGACTTTCGTCCAACTACCGTTGTTGGGGATCGAACCCAAACTGCCGGCATGACAGGTTCACCGCTGTCCAATTTCGAGTTCCGTCAAAACTACGGAAATAAAATTAAAATCGCCGTTGCCGGGGACCGAACCCAGGTTCACCGCTGTCCAATTTCGAATTCCGTCAAAACTACGAAAAATAAAATGAAAAATCGCGCGCCGTTGCCGGGGATCGAACCCGGGTCACCTGCGTGACAGGTAGGAATACTCACCACTATACTACAACGACTCATAAAAGATGAATTGTTTGTTAACGCTCCAGATTTTACCAATCGTCTTTAGAAAGAGTGATCCGTCGTTAACGCTCTAGATTTTATCAGTCGAAGATTCGGAACAAGCAATCCAGTTTCAAATCCGGTGAAAATTGTCAAAAGAAAATTAAACTTATTATTGTCGGGGTTCAAACTCAGGTGTCTCGAGTGACAAGCCGGAATACTCACTACTGTATTGCATCGACCTCTGTAAAATATATTATTCGCTAACACACACGAGAGAAAAAGGAATCCAATTCCGAATTTCGTTGTTGGGGAACAAACCCAAATCATCCGGTTCACCACTGCCGAATTTCGAATTCAATTAAAACAAACCAAAAGAAAATTAAAATCGTCGCTGCGGGGGATCAAACTCGCGGGAGTACTCACCACTCTACAACGACGACTTTCGAAAAATTATAATATTTGTTAACACACCAGATTTCATCCATCGCCGTTACAGAGAGTAGTCCAATTTTGAATCCGATTAAAATTGTCAAAACAAGATTAAACTTGTTATTGTCGGGGATCAAAGTCGGGTCACTCGAGCGACAAGCAGGAATGCTCACCCTTGTACTGCAACGACCTCTGGAACATAATAACTCGAGCGACAAGCGGAAATACTCACCACTGTACCACTGCAACGACCTCTGAACACATATTATTTGTTAACACACGAGATTTCATAAACCATTTTTTAGGCTAGGAACAGCAATCCAGTTCCGACTTTCGTCCAACTACCGTTGTTGGGGATCGAACCAAAACTGCCGGCATGACAGGTTCACCGCTGTCCAATTTCGAGTTCCGTCAAAACTACGGAAATAAAATTAAAATCGCCGTTGCCGGGGACCGAACCCAGGTTCACCGCTGTCCAATTTCGAATTCCGTCAAAAATACGGAAAATAAAATGAAAAATCGCGCGCCGTTGCCGGGGTTCGAACCCGGGTCACCTGCGTGACAGGCAGGAATACTCACCACTATACTACAACGACTCATAAAAGATAAATTGTTTGTTAACGCTCCAGATTTTACCAATCGTCTTTAGAAAGAGTGATCCGTCGTTAACGCTCTAGATTTTATCAGTCGAAGATTCGGAACAAGCAATCCAGTTTCAAATCCGGTGAAAATTGTCAAAAGAAAATTAAACTTATTATTGTCGGGGTTCAAACTCAGGTGTCTCGAGTGACAAGCCGGAATACTCACTACTGTATTGCATCGACCTCTGTAAAATATATTATTCGCTAACACACACGAGAGAAAAAGGAATCCAATTCCGAATTTCGTTGTTGGGGAACAAACCCAAATCATCCGGTTCACCACTGCCGAATTTCGAATTCAATTAAAACAAACCAAAAGACGATTAAAATCGTCGCTGCGGGGGATCAAACTCGCGGGAGTACTCACCACTCTACAACGACGACTTTCGAAAAATTATAATATTTGTTAAAACACCAGATTTCATCCATCGCCGTTACAGAGAGTAGTCCAATTTTGAATCCGATTAAAATTGTCAAAACAAGATTAAACTTGTTATTGTCGGGGATCAAAGTCGGGTCACTCGAGCGACAAGCAGGAATGCTCACCCTTGTACTGCAACGACCTCTGGAACATAATAACTCGAGCGACAAGCAGAAATACTCACCACTGTACCACTGCAACGACCTCTGAACACATATTATTTGTTAACACACGAGATTTCATAAACCATTTTTTAGGCTAGGAACAGCAATCCAGTTCCGACTTTCGTCCAACTACCGTTGTTGGGGATCGAACCCAAACTGCCGGCATGACAGGTTCACCGCTGTCCAATTTCGAGTTCCGTCAAAACTACGGAAATAAAATTAAAATCGCCGTTGCCGGGGACCGAACCCAGGTTCACCGCTGTCCAATTTCGAATTCCGTCAAAACTACGGAAAATAAAATGAAAAATCGCGCGCCGTTGCCGGGGATTGAACCCGGGTCACCTGCGTGACAGGCAAGAATACTCACCACTATACTACAACGACTCATAAAAGATAAATTGTTTGTTAACGCTCCAGATTTTACCAATCGTCTTTAGAAAGAGTGATCCGTCGTTAACGCTCTAGATTTTATCAGTCGAAGATTCGGAACAAGCAATCCAGTTTCAAATCCGGTGAAAATTGTCAAAAGAAAATTAAACTTATTATTGTCGGGGTTCAAACTCAGGTGTCTCGAGTGACAAGCCGGAATACTCACTACTGTATTGCATCGACCTCTGTAAAATATATTATTCGCTAACACACACGAGAGAAAAAGGAATCCAATTCCGAATTTCGTTGTTGGGGAACAAACCCAAATCATCCGGTTCACCACTGCCGAATTTCGAATTCAATTAAAACAAACCAAAAGACGATTAAAATCGTCGCTGCGGGGGATCAAACTCGCGGGAGTACTCACCACTCTACAACGACGACTTTCGAAAAATTATAATATTTGTTAAGACACCAGATTTCATCCATCGCCGTTACAGAGAGTAGTCCAATTTTGAATCCGATTAAAATTGTCAAAACAAGATTAAACTTGTTATTGTCGGGGATCAAAGTCGGGTCACTCGAGCGACAAGCAGGAATGCTCACCCTTGTACTGCAACGACCTCTGGAACATAATAACTCGAGCGACAAGCGGAAATACTCACCACTGTACCACTGCAACGACCTCTGAACACATATTATTTGTTAACACACGAGATTTCATAAACCATTTTTTAGGCTAGGAACAGCAATCCAGTTCCGACTTTCGTCCAACTACCGTTGTTGGGGATCGAACCAAAACTGCCGGCATGACAGGTTCACCGCTGTCCAATTTCGAGTTCCGTCAAAACTACGGAAATAAAATTAAAATCGCCGTTGCCGGGGACCGAACCCAGGTTCACCGCTGTCCAATTTCGAATTCCGTCAAAACTACGGAAAATAAAATGAAAAATCGCGCGCCGTTGCCGGGGATCGAACCCGGGTCACCTGCGTGACAGGCAGGAATACTCACCACTATACTACAACGACTCATAAAAGATAAATTGTTTGTTAACGCTCCAGATTTTACCAATCGTCTTTAGAAAGAGTGATCCGTCGTTAACGCTCTAGATTTTATCAGTCGAAGATTCGGAACAAGCAATCCAGTTTCAAATCCGGTGAAAATTGTCAAAAGAAAATTAAACTTATTATTGTCGGGGTTCAAACTCAGGTGTCTCGAGTGACAAGCCGGAATACTCACTACTGTATTGCATCGACCTCTGTAAAATATATTATTCGCTTACACACACGAGAGAAAAAGGAATCCAATTCCGAATTTCGTTGTTGGGGAACAAACCCAAATCATCCGGTTCACCACTGCCGAATTTCGAATTCAATTAAAACAAACCAAAAGACGATTAAAATCGTCGCTGCGGGGGATCAAACTCGCGGGAGTACTCACCACTCTACAACGACGACTTTCGAAAAATT
Organism: Cucurbita pepo subsp. pepo; assembly: GCF_057944985.1. NCBI lineage: Eukaryota > Viridiplantae > Streptophyta > Magnoliopsida > Cucurbitales > Cucurbitaceae > Cucurbita > Cucurbita pepo. The sequence goes on along the minus strand of NC_141814.1, from coordinate 7,000,243 downwards.
ATAATATTTGTTAAGACACCAGATTTCATCCATCGCCGTTACAGAGAGTAGTCCAATTTTGAATCCGATTAAAATTGTCAAAACAAGATTAAACTTGTTATTGTCGGGGATCAAAGTCGGGTCACTCGAGCGACAAGCAGGAATGCTCACCCTTGTACTGCAACGACCTCTGGAACATAATAACTCGAGCGACAAGCGGAAATACTCACCACTGTACCACTGCAACGACCTCTGAACACATATTATTTGTTAACACACGAGATTTCATAAACCATTTTTTAGGCTAGGAACAGCAATCCAGTTCCGACTTTCGTCCAACTACCGTTGTTGGGGATCGAACCAAAACTGCCGGCATGACAGGTTCACCGCTGTCCAATTTCGAGTTCCGTCAAAACTACGGAAATAAAATTAAAATCGCCGTTGCCGGGGACCGAACCCAGGTTCACCGCTGTCCAATTTCGAATTCCGTCAAAACTACGGAAAATAAAATGAAAAATCGCGCGCCGTTGCCGGGGATCGAACCCGGGTCACCTGCGTGACAGGCAGGAATACTCACCACTATACTACAACGACTCATAAAAGATAAATTGTTTGTTAACGCTCCAGATTTTACCAATCGTCTTTAGAAAGAGTGATCCGTCGTTAACGCTCTAGATTTTATCAGTCGAAGATTCGGAACAAGCAATCCAGTTTCAAATCCGGTGAAAATTGTCAAAAGAAAATTAAACTTATTATTGTCGGGGTTCAAACTCAGGTGTCTCGAGTGACAAGCCGGAATACTCACTACTGTATTGCATCGACCTCTGTAAAATATATTATTCGCTTACACACACGAGAGAAAAAGGAATCCAATTCCGAATTTCGTTGTTGGGGAACAAACCCAAATCATCCGGTTCACCACTGCCGAATTTCGAATTCAATTAAAACAAACCAAAAGACGATTAAAATCGTCGCTGCGGGGGATCAAACTCGCGGGAGTACTCACCACTCTACAACGACGACTTTCGAAAAATTATAATATTTGTTAACACACCAGATTTCATCCATCGCCGTTACAGAGAGTAGTCCAATTTTGAATCCGATTAAAATTGTCAAAACAAGATTAAACTTGTTATTGTCGGGGATCAAAGTCGGGTCACTCGAGCGACAAGCAGGAATGCTCACCCTTGTACTGCAACGACCTCTGGAACATAATAACTCGAGCGACAAGCGGAAATACTCACCACTGTACCACTGCAACGACCTCTGAACACATATTATTTGTTAACACACGAGATTTCATAAACCATTTTTTAGGCTAGGAACAGCAATCCAGTTCCGACTTTCGTCCAACTACCGTTGTTGGGGATCGAACCAAAACTGCCGGCATGACAGGTTCACCGCTGTCCAATTTCGAGTTCCGTCAAAACTACGGAAATAAAATTAAAATCGCCGTTGCCAGGGACCGAACCCAGGTTCACCGCTGTCCAATTTCGAATTCCGTCAAAACTACGGAAAATAAAATGAAAAATCGCGCGCCGTTGCCGGGGATCGAACCCGGGTCACCTGCGTGACAGGCAGGAATACTCACCACTATACTACAACGACTCATAAAAGATAAATTGTTTGTTAACGCTCCAGATTTTACCAATCGTCTTTAGAAAGAGTGATCCGTCGTTAACGCTCTAGATTTTATCAGTCGAAGATTCGGAACAAGCAATCCAGTTTCAAATCCGGTGAAAATTGTCAAAAGAAAATTAAACTTATTATTGTCGGGGTTCAAACTCAGGTGTCTCGTGTGACAAGCCGGAATACTCACTACTGTATTGCATCGACCTCTGTAAAATATATTATTCGCTAACACACACGAGAGAAAAAGGAATCCAATTCCGAATTTCGTTGTTGGGGAACAAACCCAAATCATCCGGTTCACCACTGCCGAATTTCGAATTCAATTAAAACAAACCAAAAGACGATTAAAATCGTCGCTGCGGGGGATCAAACTCGCGGGAGTACTCACCACTCTACAACGACGACTTTCGAAAAATTATAATATTTGTTAACACACCAGATTTCATCCATCGCCGTTACAGAGAGTAGTCCAATTTTGAATCCGATTAAAATTGTCAAAACAAGATTAAACTTGTTATTGTCGGGGATCAAAGTCGGGTCACTCGAGCGACAAGCAGGAATGCTCACCCTTGTACTGCAACGACCTCTGGAACATAATAACTCGAGCGACAAGCGGAAATACTCACCACTGTACCACTGCAACGACCTCTGAACACATATTATTTGTTAACACACGAGATTTCATAAACCATTTTTTAGGCTAGGAACAGCAATCCAGTTCCGACTTTCGTCCAACTACCGTTGTTGGGGATCGAACCCAAACTGCCGGCATGACAGGTTCACCGCTGTCCAATTTCGAGTTCCGTCAAAACTACGGAAATAAAATAAAAATCGCCGTTGCCGGGGACCGAACCCAGGTTCACCGCTGTCCAATTTCGAATTCCGTCAAAACTACGGAAAATAAAATGAAAATCGCGCGCCGTTGCCGGGGATCGAACCCGGGTCACCTGCGTGACAGGCAGGAATACTCACCACTATACTACAACGACTCATAAAAGATAAATTGTTTGTTAACGCTCCAGATTTTACCAATCGTCTTTAGAAAGAGTGATCCGTCGTTAACGCTCTAGATTTTATCAGTCGAAGATTCGGAACAAGCAATCCAGTTTCAAATCCGGTGAAAATTGTCAAAAGAAAATTAAACTTATTATTGTCGGGGTTCAAACTCAGGTGTCTCGAGTGACAAGCCGGAATACTCACTACTGTATTGCATCGACCTCTGTAAAATATATTATTCGCTAACACACACGAGAGAAAAAGGAATCCAATTCCGAATTTCGTTGTTGGGGAACAAACCCAAATCATCCGGTTCACCACTGCCGAATTTCGAATTCAATTAAAACAAACCAAAAGACGATTAAAATCGTCGCTGCGGGGGATCAAACTCGCGGGAGTACTCACCACTCTACAACGACGACTTTCGAAAAATTATAATATTTGTTAACACACCAGATTTCATCCATCGCCGTTACAGAGAGTAGTCCAATTTTGAATCCGATTAAAATTGTCAAAACAAGATTAAACTTGTTATTGTCGGGGATCAAAGTCGGGTCACTCGAGCGACAAGCAGGAATGCTCACCCTTGTACTGCAACGACCTCTGGAACATAATAACTCGAGCGACAAGCGGAAATACTCACCACTGTACCACTGCAACGACCTCTGAACACATATTATTTGTTAACACACGAGATTTCATATACCATTTTTTAGGCTAGGAACAGCAATCCAGTTCCGACTTTCGTCCAACTACCGTTGTTGGGGATCGAACCCAAACTGCCGGCATGACAGGTTCACCGCTGTCCAATTTCGAGTTCCGTCAAAACTACGGAAATAAAATAAAAATCGCCGTTGCCGGGGACCGAACCCAGGTTCACCGCTGTCCAATTTCGAATTCCGTCAAAACTACGGAAAATAAAATGAAAATCGCGCGCCGTTGCCGGGGATCGAACCCGGGTCACCTGCGTGACAGGCAGGAATACTCACCACTATACTACAACGACTCATAAAAGATGAATTGTTTGTTAACGCTCCAGATTTTACCAATCGTCTTTAGAAAGAGTGATCCGTCGTTAACGCTCTAGATTTTATCAGTCGAAGATTCGGAACAAGCAATCCAGTTTCAAATCCGGTGAAAATTGTCAAAAGAAAATTAAACTTATTATTGTCGGGGTTCAAACTCAGGTGTCTCGAGTGACAAGCCGGAATACTCACTACTGTATTGCATCGACCTCTGTAAAATATATTATTCGCTAACACACACGAGAGAAAAAGGAATCCAATTCCGAATTTCGTTGTTGGGGAACAAACCCAAATCATCCGGTTCACCACTGCCGAATTTCGAATTCAATTAAAACAAACCAAAAGACGATTAAAATCGTCGCTGCGGGGGATCAAACTCGCGGGAGTACTCACCACTCTACAACGACGACTTTCGAAAAATTATAATATTTGTTAACACACCAGATTTCATCCATCGCCGTTACAGAGAGTAGTCCAATTTTGAATCCGATTAAAATTGTCAAAACAAGATTAAACTTGTTATTGTCGGGGATTAAAGTCGGGTCACTCGAGCGACAAGCAGGAATGCTCACCCTTGTACTGCAACGACCTCTGGAACATAATAACTCGAGCGACAAGCGGAAATACTCACCACTGTACCACTGCAACGACCTCTGAACACATATTATTTGTTAACACACGAGATTTCATAAACCATTTTTTAGGCTAGGAACAGCAATCCAGTTCCGACTTTCGTCCAACTACCGTTGTTGGGGATCGAACCCAAACTGCCGGCATGACAGGTTCACCGCTGTCCAATTTCGAGTTCCGTCAAAACTACGGAAATAAAATAAAAATCGCCGTTGCCGGGGACCGAACCCAGGTTCACCGCTGTCCAATTTCGAATTCCGTCAAAACTACGGAAAATAAAATGAAAATCGCGCGCCGTTGCCGGGGATCGAACCCGGGTCACCTGCGTGACAGGCAGGAATACTCACCACTATTCTACAACGACTCATAAAAGATAAATTGTTTGTTAACGCTCCAGATTTTACCAATCGTCTTTAGAAAGAGTGATCCGTCGTTAACGCTCTAGATTTTATCAGTCGAAGATTCGGAACAAGCAATCCAGTTTCAAATCCGGTGAAAATTGTCAAAAGAAAATTAAACTTATTATTGTCGGGGTTCAAACTCAGGTGTCTCGAGTGACAAGCCGGAATACTCACTACTGTATTGCATCGACCTCTGTAGAATATATTATTCGCTAACACACACGAGAGAAAAAGGAATCCAATTCCGAATTTCGTTGTTGGGGAACAAACCCAAATCATCCGGTTCACCACTGCCGAATTTCGAATTCAATTAAAACAAACCAAAAGACGATTAAAATCGTCGCTGCGGGGGATCAAACTCGCGGGAGTACTCACCACTCTACAACGACGACTTTCGAAAAATTATAATATTTGTTAACACACCAGATTTCATCCATCGCCGTTACAGAGAGTAGTCCAATTTTGAATCCGATTAAAATTGTCAAAACAAGATTAAACTTGTTATTGTCGGGGATCAAAGTCGGGTCACTCGAGCGACAAGCAGGAATGCTCACCCTTGTACTGCAACGACCTCTGGAACATAATAACTCGAGCGACAAGCGGAAATACTCACCACTGTACCACTGCAACGACCTCTGAACACATATTATTTGTTAACACACGAGATTTCATAAACCATTTTTTAGGCTAGGAACAGCAATCCAGTTCCGACTTTCGTCCAACTACCGTTGTTGGGGATCGAACCCAAACTGCAGGCATGACAGGTTCACCGCTGTCCAATTTCGAGTTCCGTCAAAACTACGGAAATAAAATTAAAATCGCCGTTGCCGGGGACCGAACCCAGGTTCACCGCTGTCCAATTTCGAATTCCGTCAAAACTACGGAAAATAAAATGAAAAATCGCGCGCCGTTGCCGGGGTTCGAACCCGGGTCACCTGCGTGACAGGCAGGAATACTCACCACTATACTACAACGACTCATAAAAGATAAATTGTTTGTTAACGCTCCAGATTTTACCAATCGTCTTTAGAAAGAGTGATCCGTCGTTAACGCTCTAGATTTTATCAGTCGAAGATTCGGAACAAGCAATCCAGTTTCAAATCCGGTGAAAATTGTCAAAAGAAAATTAAACTTATTATTGTCGGGGTTCAAACTCAGGTGTCTCGTGTGACAAGCCGGAATACTCACTACTGTATTGCATCGACCTCTGTAAAATATATTATTCGCTAACACACACGAGAGAAAAAGGAATCCAATTCCGAATTTCGTTGTTGGGGAACAAACCCAAATCATCCGGTTCACCACTGCCGAATTTCGAATTCAATTAAAACAAACCAAAAGACGATTAAAATCGTCGCTGCGGGGGATCAAACTCGCGGGAGTACTCACCACTCTACAACGACGACTTTCGAAAAATTATAATATTTGTTAACACACCAGATTTCATCCATCGCCGTTACAGAGAGTAGTCCAATTTTGAATCCGATTAAAATTGTCAAAACAAGATTAAACTTGTTATTGTCGGGGATCAAAGTCGGGTCACTCGAGCGACAAGCAGGAATGCTCACCCTTGTACTGCAACGACCTCTGGAACATAATAACTCGAGCGACAAGCGGAAATACTCACCACTGTACCACTGCAACGACCTCTGAACACATATTATTTGTTAACACACGAGATTTCATAAACCATTTTTTAGGCTAGGAACAGCAATCCAGTTCCGACTTTCGTCCAACTACCGTTGTTGGGGATCGAACCCAAACTGCCGGCATGACAGGTTCACCGCTGTCCAATTTCGAGTTCCGTCAAAACTACGGAAATAAAATTAAAATCGCCGTTGCCGGGGACCGAACCCAGGTTCACCGCTGTCCAATTTCGAATTCCGTCAAAACTACGGAAAATAAAATGAAAATCGCGCGCCGTTGCCGGGGATCGAACCCGGGTCACCTGCGTGACAGGCAGGAATACTCACCACTATACTACAACGACTCATAAAAGATAAATTGTTTGTTAACGCTCCAGATTTTACCAATCGTCTTTAGAAAGAGTGATCCGTCGTTAACGCTCTAGATTTTATCAGTCGAAGATTCGGAACAAGCAATCCAGTTTCAAATCCGGTGAAAATTGTCAAAAGAAAATTAAACTTATTATTGTCGGGGTTCAAACTCAGGTGTCTCGAGTGACAAGCCGGAATACTCACTACTGTATTGCATCGACCTCTGTAAAATATATTATTCGCTAACACACACCAGAGAAAAAGGAATCCAATTCCGAATTTCGTTGTTGGGGAACAAACCCAAATCATCCGGTTCACCACTGCCGAATTTCGAATTCAATTAAAACAAACCAAAAGAAAATTAAGATCGTCGCTGCGGGGGATCAAACTCGCGGGAGTACTCACCACTCTACAACGACGACTTTCGAAAAATTATAATATTTGTTAACAAACCAGATTTCATCCATCGCCGTTACAGAGAGTAGTCCAATTTTGAATCCGATTAAAATTGTCAAAACAAGATTAAACTTGTTATTGTCGGGGATCAAAGTCGGGTCACTCGAGCGACAAGCAGGAATGCTCACCCTTGTACTGCAACGACCTCTGGAACATAATAACTCGAGCGACAAGCGGAAATACTCACCACTGTACCACTGCAACGACCTCTGAACACATATTATTTGTTAACACACGAGATTTCATAAACCATTTTTTAGGCTAGGAACAGCAATCCAGTTCCGACTTTCGTCCAACTACCGTTGTTGGGGATCGAACCCAAACTGCCGGCATGACAGGTTCACCGCTGTCCAATTTCGAGTTCCGTCAAAACTACGGAAATAAAATTAAAATCGCCGTTGCCGGGGACCGAACCCAGGTTCACCGCTGTCCAATTTCGAATTCCGTCAAAACTACGGAAAATAAAATGAAAAATCGCGCGCCGTTGCCGGGGTTCGAACCCGGGTCACCTGCGTGACAGGCAGGAATACTCACCACTATACTACAACGACTCATAAAAGATAAATTGTTTGTTAACGCTCCAGATTTTACCAATCGTCTTTAGAAAGAGTGATCCGTCGTTAACGCTCTAGATTTTATCAGTCGAAGATTCGGAACAAGCAATCCAGTTTCAAATCCGGTGAAAATTGTCAAAAGAAAATTAAACTTATTATTGTCGGGGTTCAAACTCAGGTGTCTCGTGTGACAAGCCGGAATACTCACTACTGTATTGCATCGACCTCTGTAAAATATATTATTCGCTAACACACACGAGAGAAAAAGGAATCCAATTCCGAATTTCGTTGTTGGGGAACAAACCCAAATCATCCGGTTCACCACTGCCGAATTTCGAATTCAATTAAAACAAACCAAAAGACGATTAAAATCGTCGCTGCGGGGGATCAAACTCGCGGGAGTACTCACCACTCTACAACGACGACTTTCGAAAAATTATAATATTTGTTAACACACCAGATTTCATCCATCGCCGTTACAGAGAGTAGTCCAATTTTGAATCCGATTAAAATTGTCAAAACAAGATTAAACTTGTTATTGTCGGGGATCAAAGTCGGGTCACTCGAGCGACAAGCAGGAATGCTCACCCTTGTACTGCAACGACCTCTGGAACATAATAACTCGAGCGACAAGCGGAAATACTCACCACTGTACCACTGCAACGACCTCTGAACACATATTATTTGTTAACACACGAGATTTCATAAACCATTTTTTAGGCTAGGAACAGCAATCCAGTTCCGACTTTCGTCCAACTACCGTTGTTGGGGATCGAACCCAAACTGCCGGCATGACAGGTTCACCGCTGTCCAATTTCGAGTTCCGTCAAAACTACGGAAATAAAATTAAAATCGCCGTTGCCGGGGACCGAACCCAGGTTCACCGCTGTCCAATTTCGAATTCCGTCAAAACTACGGAAAATAAAATGAAAATCGCGCGCCGTTGCCGGGGATCGAACCCGGGTCACCTGCGTGACAGGCAGGAATACTCACCACTATACTACAACGACTCATAAAAGATAAATTGTTTGTTAACGCTCCAGATTTTACCAATCGTCTTTAGAAAGAGTGATCCGTCGTTAACGCTCTAGATTTTATCAGTCGAAGATTCGGAACAAGCAATCCAGTTTCAAATCCGGTGAAAATTGTCAAAAGAAAATTAAACTTATTATTGTCGGGGTTCAAACTCAGGTGTCTCGAGTGACAAGCCGGAATACTCACTACTGTATTGCATCGACCTCTGTAAAATATATTATTCGCTAACACACACCAGAGAAAAAGGAATCCAATTCCGAATTTCGTTGTTGGGGAACAAACCCAAATCATCCGGTTCACCACTGCCGAATTTCGAATTCAATTAAAACAAACCAAAAGAAAATTAAGATCGTCGCTGCGGGGGATCAAACTCGCGGGAGTACTCACCACTCTACAACGACGACTTTCGAAAAATTATAATATTTGTTAACAAACCAGATTTCATCCATCGCCGTTACAGAGAGTAGTCCAATTTTGAATCCGATTAAAATTGTCAAAACAAGATTAAACTTGTTATTGTCGGGGATCAAAGTCGGGTCACTCGAGCGACAAGCAGGAATGCTCACCCTTGTACTGCAACGACCTCTGGAACATAATAACTCGAGCGACAAGCGGAAATACTCACCACTGTACCACTGCAACGACCTCTGAACACATATTATTTGTTAACACACGAGATTTCATAAACCATTTTTTAGGCTAGGAACAGCAATCCAGTTCCGACTTTCGTCCAACTACCGTTGTTGGGGATCGAACCCAAACTGCCGGCATGACAGGTTCACCGCTGTCCAATTTCGAGTTCCGTCAAAACTACGGAAATAAAATTAAAATCGCCGTTGCCGGGGACCGAACCCAGGTTCACCGCTGTCCAATTTCGAATTCCGTCAAAACTACGGAAAATAAAATGAAAAATCGCGGGCCGTTGCCGGGGATCGAACCCGGGTCACCTGCGTGACAGGCAGGAATACTCACCACTATACTACAACAACTCATAAAAGATAAATTGTTTGTTAACGCTCCAGATTTTACCAATCGTCTTTAGAAAGAGTGATCCGTCGTTAACGCTCTAGATTTTATCAGTCGAAGATTCGGAACAAGCAATCCAGTTTCAAATCCGGTGAAAATTGTCAAAAGAAAATTAAACTTATTATTGTCGGGGTTCAAACTCAGGTGTCTCGAGTGACAAGCCGGAATACTCACTACTGTATTGCATCGACCTCTGTAAAATATATTATTCGCTAACACACACGAGAGAAAAAGGAATCCAATTCCGAATTTCGTTGTTGGGGAACAAACCCAAATCATCCGGTTCACCACTGCCGAATTTCGAATTCAATTAAAACAAACCAAAAGACGATTAAAATCGTCGCTGCGGGGGATCAAACTCGCGGGAGTACTCACCACTCTACAACGACGACTTTCGAAAAATTATAATATTTGTTAACACACCAGATTTCATCCATCGCCGTTACAGAGAGTAGTCCAATTTTGAATCCGATTAAAATTGTCAAAACAAGATTAAACTTGTTATTGTCGGGGATCAAAGTCGGGTCACTCGAGCGACATGCAGGAATGCTCACCCTTGTACTGCAACGACCTCTGGAACATAATAACTCGAGCGACAAGCGGAAATACTCACCACTGTACCACTGCAACGACCTCTGAACACATATTATTTGTTAACACACGAGATTTCATATACCATTTTTTAGGCTAGGAACAGCAATCCAGTTCCGACTTTCGTCCAACTACCGTTGTTGGGGATCGAACCCAAACTGCCGGCATGACAGGTTCACCGCTGTCCAATTTCGAGTTCCGTCAAAACTACGGAAATAAAATTAAAAACGCCGTTGCCGGGGACCGAACCCAGGTTCACCACTTTCCAATTTCGAATTCGGTCAAAACTACGAAAAATAAAATGAAAATCGCGCGCCGTTGCCGGGGATCGAACCCGGGTCACCTGCGTGACAGGCAGGAATACTCACCACTATACTACAACGACTGATAAAAGATAAATTGTTTGTTAACGCTCCAGATTTTACCAATCGTCTTTAGAAAGAGTGATCCGTCGTTAACGCTCTAGATTTTATCAGTCGAAGATTCGGAACAAGCAATCCAGTTTCAAATCCGGTGAAAATTGTCAAAAGAAAATTAAACTTATTATTGTCGGGGTTCAAACTCAGGTGTCTCGAGTGACAAGTCGGAATACTCACTACTGTATTGCATCGACCTCTGTAAAATATATTATTCGCTAACACACACGAGAGAAAAAGGAATCCAATTCCGAATTTCGTTGTTGGGGAACAAACCCAAATCATCCGGTTCACCACTGCCGAATTTCGAATTCAATTAAAACAAACCAAAAGACGATTAAAATCGTCGCTGCGGGGGATCAAACTCGCGGGAGTACTCACCACTCTACAACGACGACTTTCGAAAAATTATAATATTTGTTAACACACCAGATTTCATCCATCGCCGTTACAGAGAGTAGTCCAATTTTGAATCCGATTAAAATTGTCAAAACAAGATTAAACTTGTTATTGTCGGGGATCAAAGTCGGGTCACTCGAGCGACAAGCAGGAATGCTCACCCTTGTACTGCAACGACCTCTGGAACATAATAACTCGAGCGACAAGCGGAAATACTCACCACTGTACCACTGCAACGACCTCTGAACACATATTATTTGTTAACACACGAGATTTCATATACCATTTTTTAGGCTAGGAACAGCAATCCAGTTCCGACTTTCGTCCAACTACCGTTGTTGGGGATCGAACCCAAACTGCCGGCATGACAGGTTCACCGCTGTCCAATTTCGAGTTCCGTCAAAACTACGGAAATAAAATTAAAAACGCCGTTGCCGGGGACCGAACCCAGGTTCACCACTGTCCAATTTCGAATTCGGTCAAAACTACGAAAAATAAAATGAAAATCGCGCGCCGTTGCCGGGGATCGAACCCGGGTCACCTGCGTGACAGGCAGGAATACTCACCACTATACTACAACGACTCATAAAAGATAAATTGTTTGTTAACGCTCCAGATTTTACCAATCGTCTTTAGAAAGAGTGATCCGTCGTTAACGCTCTAGATTTTATCAGTCGAAGATTCGGAACAAGCAATCCAGTTTCAAATCCGGTGAAAATTGTCAAAAGAAAATTAAACTTATTATTGTCGGGGTTCAAACTCAGGTGTCTCGAGTGACAAGCCGGAATACTCACTACTGTATTGCATCGACCTCTGTAAAATATATTATTCGCTAACACACACGAGAGAAAAAGGAATCCAATTCCGAATTTCGTTGTTGGGGAACAAACCCAAATCATCCGGTTCACCACTGCCGAATTTCGAATTCAATTAAAACAAACCAAAAGACGATTAAAATCGTCGCTGCGGGGGATCAAACTCGCGGGAGTACTCACCACTCTACAACGACGACTTTCGAAAAATTATAATATTTGTTAACACACCAGATTTCATCCATCGCCGTTACAGAGAGTAGTCCAATTTTGAATCCGATTAAAATTGTCAAAACAAGATTAAACTTGTTATTGTCGGGGATCAAAGTCGGGTCACTCGAGCGACAAGCAGGAATGCTCACCCTTGTACTGCAACGACCTCTGGAACATAATAACTCGAGCGACAAGCGGAAATACTCACCACTGTACCACTGCAACGACCTCTGAACACATTATTTGTTAACACACGAGATTTCATAAACCATTTTTTAGGCTAGGAACAGCAATCCAGTTCCGACTTTCGTCCAACTACCGTTGTTGGGGATCGAACCCAAACTGCCGGCATGACAGGTTCACCGCTGTCCAATTTCGAGTTCCGTCAAAACTACGGAAATAAAATTAAAATCGCCGTTGCCGGGGACCGAACCCAGGTTCACCGCTGTCGAATTTCGAATTCCGTCAAAACTACGAAAAATAAAATGAAAATCGCGCGCCGTTGCCGGGGATCGAACCCGGGTCACCTGCGTGACAGGCAGGAATACTCACCACTATACTACAACGACTCATAAAAGATAAATTGTTTGTTAACGCTCCAGATTTTACCAATCGTCTTTAGAAAGAGTGATCCGTCGTTAACGCTCTAGATTTTATCAGTCGAAGATTCGGAACAATCAATCCAGTTTCAAATCCGGTGAAAATTGTCAAAAGAAAATTAAACTTATTATTGTCGGGGTTCAAACTCAGGTGTCTCGAGTGACAAGCCGGAATACTCACTACTGTATTGCATCGACCTCTGTAAAATATATTATTCGCTAACACACACGAGAGAAAAAGGAATCCAATTCCGAATTTCGTTGTTGGGGAACAAACCCAAATCATCCGGTTCACCACTGCCGAATTTCGAATTCAATTAAAACAAACCAAAAGACGATTAAAATCGTCGCTGCGGGGGATCAAACTCGCGGGAGTACTCACCACTCTACAACGACGACTTTCGAAAAATTATAATATTTGTTAACACACCAGATTTCATCCATCGCCGTTACAGAGAGTAGTCCAATTTTGAATCCGATTAAAATTGTCAAAACAAGATTAAACTTGTTATTGTCGGGGATCAAAGTCGGGTCACTCGAGCGACAAGCAGGAATGCTCACCCTTGTACTGCAACGACCTCTGGAACATAATAACTCGAGCGACAAGCGGAAATACTCACCACTGTACCACTGCAACGACCTCTGAACACATTATTTGTTAACACACGAGATTTCATATACCATTTTTTAGGCTAGGAACAGCAATCCAGTTCCGACTTTCGTCCAACTACCGTTGTTGGGGATCGAACCCAAACTGCCGGCATGACAGGTTCACCGCTGTCCAATTTCGAGTTCCGTCAAAACTACGGAAATAAAATTAAAATCGCCGTTGCCGGGGACCGAACCCAGGTTAACCGCTGTCCAATTTCGAATTCCGTCAAAACTACGGAAAATAAAATGAAAATCGCGCGCCGTTGCCGGGGATCGAACCCGGGTCACCTGCGTGACAGGCAGGAATACTCACCAATATACTACAACGACTCATAAAAGATAAATTGTTTGTTAACGCTCCAGATTTTACCAATCGTCTTTAGAAAGAGTGATCCGTCGTTAACGCTCTAGATTTTATCAGTCGAAGATTCGGAACAAGCAATCCAGTTTCAAATCCGGTGAAAATTGTCAAAAGAAAATTAAACTTATTATTGTCGGGGTTCAAACTCAGGTGTCTCGAGTGACAAGCCGGAATACTCACTACTGTATTGCATCGACCTCTGTAAAATATATTATTCGCTAACACACACGAGAGAAAAAGGAATCCAATTCCGAATTTCGTTGTTGGGGAACAAACCCAAATCATCCGGTTCACCACTGCCGAATTTCGAATTCAATTAAAACAAACCAAAAGACGATTAAAATCGTCGCTGCGGGGGATCAAACTCGCGGGAGTACTCACCACTCTACAACGACGACTTTCGAAAAATTATAATATTTCTTAACACACCAGATTTCATCCATCGCCGTTACAGAGAGTAGTCCAATTTTGAATCCGATTAAAATTGTCAAAACAAGATTAAACTTGTTATTGTCGGGGATCAAAGTCGGGTCACTCGAGCGACAAGCAGGAATGCTCACCCTTGTACTGCAACGACCTCTGGAACATAATAACTCGAGCGACAAGCGGAAATACTCACCACTGTACCACTGCAACGACCTCTGAACACATATTATTTGTTAACACACGAGATTTCATAAACAATTTTTTAGGCTAGGAACAGCAATCCAGTTCCGACTTTCGTCCAACTACCGTTGTTGGGGATCGAACCCAAACTGCCGGCATGACAGGTTCATCGCTGTCCAATTTCGAGTTCCGTCAAAACTACGGAAATAAAATTAAAATCGCCGTTGCCGGGGACCGAACCCAGGTTCACCGCTGTCCAATTTCGAATTCCGTCAAAACTAAAATAAAATGAAAAATCGCGCGCCGTTGCCGAGGATCGAACCCGGGTCACCTGCGTGACAGGCAGGAATACTTACCACTATACTACAACGACTCATAAAAGATAAATTGTTTGTTAACGCTCCAGATTTTACCAATCGTCTTTAGAAAGAGTGATCCGTCGTTAACGCTCTAGATTTTATCAGTCGAAGATTCGGAACAAGCAATCCAGTTTCAAATCCGGTGAAAATTGTCAAAAGAAAATTAAACTTATTATTGTCGGGGTTCAAACTCAGGTGTCTCGAGTGACAAGCCGGAATACTCACTACTGTATTGCATCGACCTCTGTAAAATATATTATTCGCTAACACACACGAGAGAAAAAGGAATCCAATTCCGAATTTCGTTGTTGGGGAACAAACCCAAATCATCCGGTTCACCACTGCCGAATTTCGAATTCAATTAAAACAAACCAAAAGACGATTAAAATCGTCGCTGCGGGGGATCAAACTCGCGGGAGTACTCACCACTCTACAACGACGACTTTCGAAAAATTATAATATTTGTTAACACACCAGATTTCATCCATCGCCGTTACAGAGAGTAGTCCAATTTTGAATCCGATTAAAATTGTCAAAACAAGATTAAACTTGTTATTGTCGGGGATCAAAGTCGGGTCACTCGAGCGACAAGCAGGAATGCTCACCCTTGTACTGCAACGACCTCTGGAACATAATAACTCGAGCGACAAGCGGAAATACTCACCACTGTACCACTGCAACGACCTCTGAACACATATTATTTGTTAACACACGAGATTTCATATACCATTTTTTAGGCTAGGAACAGCAATCCAGTTCCGACTTTCGTCCAACTACCGTTGTTGGGGATCGAACCCAAACTGCCGGCATGACAGGTTCACCGCTGTCCAATTTCGAGTTCCGTCAAAACTACGGAAATAAAATTAAATTCGCCGTTGCCGGGGACCGAACCCAGGTTCACCGCTGTCCAATTTCGAATTCCGTCAAAACTACGGAAAATAAAATGAAAAATCGCGCGCCGTTGCCGAGGATCGAACCCGGGTCACCTGCGTGACAGGCAGGAATACTCACCACTATACTACAACGACTCATAAAAGATAAATTGTTTGTTAACGCTCCAGATTTTACCAATCGTCTTTAGAAAGAGTGATCCGTCGTTAACGCTCTAGATTTTATCAGTCGAAGATTCGGAACAAGCAATCCAGTTTCAAATCGGGTGAAAATTGTCAAAAGAAAATTAAACTTATTATTGTCGGGGTTCAAACTCAGGTGTCTCGAGTGACAAGCCGGAATACTCACTACTGTATTGCATCGACCTCTGTAAAATATATTATTCGCTAACACACACGAGAGAAAAAGGAATCCAATTCCGAATTTCGTTGTTGGGGAACAAACCCAAATCATCCGGTTCACCACTGCCGAATTTCGAATTCAATTAAAACAAACCAAAAGAAAATTAAAATCGTCGCTGCGGGGGATCAAACTCGCGGGAGTACTCACCACTCTACAACGACGACTTTCGAAAAATTATAATATTTGTTAACACACCAGATTTCATCCATCGCCGTTACAGAGAGTAGTCCAATTTTGAATCCGATTAAAATTGTCAAAACAAGATTAAACTTGTTATTGTCGGGGATCAAAGTCGGGTCACTCGAGCGACAAGCAGGAATGCTCACCCTTGTACTGCAACGACCTCTGGAACATAATAACTCGAGCGACAAGCGGAAATACTCACCACTGTACCACTGCAACGACCTCTGAACACATATTATTTGTTAACACACGAGATTTCATAAACCATTTTTTAGGCTAGGAACAGCAATCCAGTTCCGACTTTCGTCCAACTACCGTTGTTGGGGATCGAACCCAAACTGCCGGCATGACAGGTTCACCGCTGTCCAATTTTGAGTTCCGTCAAAACTACGGAAATAAAATTAAAATCGCCGTTGCCGGGGACCGAACCCAGGTTCACCGCTGTCCAATTTCGAATTCCGTCAAAACTACGGAAAATAAAATGAAAAATCGCGCGCCGTTGCCGAGGATCGAACCCGGGTCACCTGCGTGACAGGCAGGAATACTCACCACTATACTACAACGACTCATAAAAGATAAATTGTTTGTTAACGCTCCAGATTTTACCAATCGTCTTTAGAAAGAGTGATCCGTCGTTAACGCTCTAGATTTTATCAGTCGAAGATTCGGAACAAGCAATCCAGTTTCAAATCCGGTGAAAATTGTCAAAAGAAAATTAAACTTATTATTGTCGGGGTTCAAACTCAGGTGTCTCGAGTGACAAGCCGGAATACTCACTACTGTATTGCATCGACCTCTGTAAAATATATTATTCGCTAACACACACGAGAGAAAAAGGAATCCAATTCCGAATTTCGTTGTTGGGGAACAAACCCAAATCATCCGGTTCACCACTGCCGAATTTCGAATTCAATTAAAACAAACCAAAAGACGATTAAAATCGTCGCTGCGGGGGATCAAACTCGCGGGAGTACTCACCACTCTACAACGACGACTTTCGAAAAATTATAATATTTGTTAACACACCAGATTTCATCCATCGCCGTTACAGAGAGTAGTCCAATTTTGAATCCGATTAAAATTGTCAAAACAAGATTAAACTTGTTATTGTCGGGGATCAAAGTCGGGTCACTCGAGCGACAAGCAGGAATGCTCACCCTTGTACTGCAACGACCTCTGGAACATAATAACTCGAGCGACAAGCGGAAATACTCACCACTGTACCACTGCAACGACCTCTGAACACATATTATTTGTTAACACACGAGATTTCATAAACCATTTTTTAGGCTAGGAACAGCAATCCAGTTCCGACTTTCGTCCAACTACCGTTGTTGGGGATCGAACCCAAACTGCCGGCATGACAGGTTCACCGCTGTCCAATTTCGAGTTCCGTCAAAACTACGGAAATAAAATTAAAATCGCCGTTGCCGGGGACCGAACCCAGGTTCACCGCTGTCCAATTTCGAATTCCGTCAAAACTACGGAAAATAAAATGAAAAATCGCGCGCCGTTGACGAGGATCGAACCCAGGTCACCTGCGTGACAGGCAAGAATACTCACCACTATACTACAACGACTCATAAAAGATAAATTGTTTGTTAACGCTCCAGATTTTACCAATCGTCTTTAGAAAGAGTGATCCGTCGTTAACGCTCTAGATTTTATCAGTCGAAGATTCGGAACAAGCAATCCAGTTTCAAATCCGGTGAAAATTGTCAAAAGAAAATTAAACTTATTATTGTCGGGGTTCAAACTCAGGTGTCTCGAGTGACAAGCCGGAATACTCACTACTGTATTGCATCGACCTCTGTAAAATATATTATTCGCTAACACACACGAGAGAAAAAGGAATCCAATTCCGAATTTCGTTGTTGGGGAACAAACCCAAATCATCCGGTTCACCACTGCCGAATTTCGAATTCAATTAAAACAAACCAAAAGACGATTAAAATCGTCGCTGCGGGGGATCAAACTCGCGTAAGTACTCACCACTCTACAACGACGACTTTCGAAAAATTATAATATTTGTTAACACACCAGATTTCATCCATCGCCGTTACAGAGAGTAGTCCAATTTTGAATCCGATTAAAATTGTCAAAACAAGATTAAACTTGTTATTGTCGGGGATCAAAGTCGGGTCACTCGAGCGACAAGCAGGAATGCTCACCCTTGTACTACTGCAACGACCTCTGGAACATAATAACTCGAGCGACAAGCGGAAATACTCACCACTGTACCACTGCAACGACCTCTGAACACATATTATTTGTTAACACACGAGATTTCATATACCATTTTTTAGGCTAGGAACAGCAATCCAGTTCCGACTTTCGTCCAACTACCGTTGTTGGGGATCGAACCCAAACTGCCGGCATGACAGGTTCACCGCTGTCCAATTTCGAGTTCCGTCAAAACTACGGAAATAAAATTAAAATCACCGTTGCCGGGGACCGAACCCAGGTTCACCGCTGTCCAATTTCGAATTCCGTCAAAACTACGGAAAATAAAATGAAAAATCGCGCGCCGTTGCCGAGGATCGAACCCGGGTCACCTGCGTGACAGGCAGGAATACTCACCACTATACTACAACGACTCATAAAAGATAAATTGTTTGTTAACGCTCCAGATTTTACCAATCGTCTTTAGAAAGAGTGATCCGTCGTTAACGCTCTAGATTTTATCAGTCGAAGATTCGGAACAAGCAATCCAGTTTCAAATCGGGTGAAAATTGTCAAAAGAAAATTAAACTTATTATTGTCGGGGTTCAAACTCAGGTGTCTCGAGTGACAAGCCGGAATACTCACTACTGTATTGCATCGACCTCTGTAAAATATATTATTCGCTAACACACACGAGAGAAAAAGGAATCCAATTCCGAATTTCGTTGTTGGGGAACAAACCCAAATCATCCGGTTCACCACTGCCGAATTTCGAATTCAATTAAAACAAACCAAAAGACGATTAAAATCGTCGCTGCGGGGGATCAAACTCGCGGGAGTACTCACCACTCTACAACGACGACTTTCGAAAAATTATAATATTTGTTAACACACCAGATTTCATCCATCGCCGTTACAGAGAGTAGTCCAATTTTGAATCCGATTAAAATTGTCAAAACAAGATTAAACTTGTTATTGTCGGGGATCAAAGTCGGGTCACTCGAGCGACAAGCAGGAATGCTCACCCTTGTACTGCAACGACCTCTGGAACATAATAACTCGAGCGACAAGCGGAAATACTCACCACTGTACCACTGCAACGACCTCTGAACACATATTATTTGTTAACACACGAGATTTCATAAACCATTTTTTAGGCTAGGAACAGCAATCCAGTTCCGACTTTCGTCCAACTACCGTTGTTGGGGATCGAACCCAAACTGCCGGCATGACAGGTTCACCGCTGTCCAATTTCGAGTTCCGTCAAAACTACGGAAATAAAATTAAAATCGCCGTTGCCGGGGACCGAACCCAGGTTCACCGCTGTCCAATTTCGAATTCCGTCAAAACTACGGAAAATAAAATGAAAAATCGCGCGCCGTTGACGAGGATCGAACCCAGGTCACCTGCGTGACAGGCAAGAATACTCACCACTATACTACAACGACTCATAAAAGATAAATTGTTTGTTAACGCTCCAGATTTTACCAATCGTCTTTAGAAAGAGTGATCCGTCGTTAACGCTCTAGATTTTATCAGTCGAAGATTCGGAACAAGCAATCCAGTTTCAAATCCGGTGAAAATTGTCAAAAGAAAATTAAACTTATTATTGTCGGGGTTCAAACTCAGGTGTCTCGAGTGACAAGCCGGAATACTCACTACTGTATTGCATCGACCTCTGTAAAATATATTATTCGCTAACACACACGAGAGAAAAAGGAATCCAATTCCGAATTTCGTTGTTGGGGAACAAACCCAAATCATCCGGTTCACCACTGCCGAATTTCGAATTCAATTAAAACAAACCAAAAGACGATTAAAATCGTCGCTGCGGGGGATCAAACTCGCGTAAGTACTCACCACTCTACAACGACGACTTTCGAAAAATTATAATATTTGTTAACACACCAGATTTCATCCATCGCCGTTACAGAGAGTAGTCCAATTTTGAATCCGATTAAAATTGTCAAAACAAGATTAAACTTGTTATTGTCGGGGATCAAAGTCGGGTCACTCGAGCGACAAGCAGGAATGCTCACCCTTGTACTACTGCAACGACCTCTGGAACATAATAACTCGAGCGACAAGCGGAAATACTCACCACTGTACCACTGCAACGACCTCTGAACACATATTATTTGTTAACACACGAGATTTCATATACCATTTTTTAGGCTAGGAACAGCAATCCAGTTCCGACTTTCGTCCAACTACCGTTGTTGGGGATCGAACCCAAACTGCCGGCATGACAGGTTCACCGCTGTCCAATTTCGAGTTCCGTCAAAACTACGGAAATAAAATTAAAATCACCGTTGCCGGGGACCGAACCCAGGTTCACCGCTGTCCAATTTCGAATTCCGTCAAAACTACGGAAAATAAAATGAAAAATCGCGCGCCGTTGCCGAGGATCGAACCCGGGTCACCTGCGTGACAGGCAGGAATACTCACCACTATACTACAACGACTCATAAAAGATAAATTGTTTGTTAACGCTCCAGATTTTACCAATCGTCTTTAGAAAGAGTGATCCGTCGTTAACGCTCTAGATTTTATCAGTCGAAGATTCGGAACAAGCAATCCAGTTTCAAATCGGGTGAAAATTGTCAAAAGAAAATTAAACTTATTATTGTCGGGGTTCAAACTCAGGTGTCTTGAGTGACAAGCCGGAATACTCACTACTGTATTGCATCGACCTCTGTAAAATATATTATTCGCTAACACACACGAGAGAAAAAGGAATCCAATTCCGAATTTCGTTGTTGGGGAACAAACCCAAATCATCCGGTTCACCACTGCCGAATTTCGAATTCAATTAAAACAAACCAAAAGACGATTAAAATCGTCGCTGCGGGGGATCAAACTCGCGGGAGTACTCACCACTCTACAACGACGACTTTCGAAAAATTATAATATTTGTTAACACACCAGATTTCATCCATCGCCGTTACAGAGAGTAGTCCAATTTTGAATCCGATTAAAATTGTCAAAACAAGATTAAACTTGTTATTGTCGGGGATCAAAGTCGGGTCACTCGAGCGACAAGCAGGAATGCTCACCCTTGTACTGCAACGACCTCTGGAACATAATAACTCGAGCGACAAGCGGAAATACTCACCACTGTACCACTGCAACGACCTCTGAACACATATTATTTGTTAACACACGAGATTTCATAAACCATTTTTTAGGCTAGGAACAGCAATCCAGTTCCGACTTTCGTCCAACTACCGTTGTTGGGGATCGAACCCAAACTGCCGGCATGACAGGTTCACCGCTGTCCAATTTCGAGTTCCGTCAAAACTACGGAAATAAAATTAAAATCGCCGTTGCCGGGGACCGAACCCAGGTTCACCGCTGTCCAATTTCGAATTCCGTCAAAACTACGGAAAATAAAATGAAAAATCGCGCGCCGTTGTCGAGGATCGAACCCGGGTCACCTGCGTGACAGGCAGGAATACTCACCACTATACTACAACGACTCATAAAAGATAAATTGTTTGTTAACGCTCCAGATTTTACCAATCGTCTTTAGAAAGAGTGATCCGTCGTTAACGCTCTAGATTTTATCAGTCGAAGATTCGGAACAAGCAATCCAGTTTCAAATCGGGTGAAAATTGTCAAAAGAAAATTAAACTTATTATTGTCGGGGTTCAAACTCAGGTGTCTCGAGTGACAAGCCGGAATACTCACTACTGTATTGCATCGACCTCTGTAAAATATATTATTCGCTAACACACACGAGAGAAAAAGGAATCCAATTCCGAATTTCGTTGTTGGGGAACAAACCCAAATCATCCGGTTCACCACTGCCGAATTTCGAATTCAATTAAAACAAACCAAAAGACGATTAAAATCGTCGCTGCGGGGGATCAAACTCGCGGGAGTACTCACCACTCTACAACGACGACTTTCGAAAAATTATAATATTTGTTAACACACCAGATTTCATCCATCGCCGTTACAGAGAGTAGTCCAATTTTGAATCCGATTAAAATTGTCAAAACAAGATTAAACTTGTTATTGTCGGGGATCAAAGTCGGGTCACTCGAGCGACAAGCAGGAATGCTCACCCTTGTACTGCAACGACCTCTGGAACATAATAACTCGAGCGACAAGCGGAAATACTCACCACTGTACCACTGCAACGACCTCTGAACACATATTATTTGTTAACACACGAGATTTCATAAACCATTTTTTAGGCTAGGAACAGCAATCCAGTTCCGACTTTCGTCCAACTACCGTTGTTGGGGATCGAACCCAAACTGCCGGCATGACAGGTTCACCGCTGTCCAATTTCGAGTTCCGTCAAAACTACGGAAATAAAATTAAAATCGCCGTTGCCGGGGACCGAACCCAGGTTCACCGCTGTCCAATTTCGAATTCCGTCAAAACTACGGAAAATAAAATGAAAAATCGCGCGCCGTTGCCGAGGATCGAACCCGGGTCACCTGCGTGACAGGCAGGAATACTCACCACTATACTACAACGACTCATAAAAGATAAATTGTTTGTTAACGCTCCAGATTTTACCAATCGTCTTTAGAAAGAGTGATCCGTCGTTAACGCTCTAGATTTTATCAGTCGAAGATTCGGAACAAGCAATCCAGTTTCAAATCGGGTGAAAATTGTCAAAAGAAAATTAAACTTATTATTGTCGGGGTTCAAACTCAGGTGTCTCGAGTGACAAGCCGGAATACTCACTACTGTATTGCATCGACCTCTGTAAAATATATTATTCGCTAACACACACGAGAGAAAAAGGAATCCAATTCCGAATTTCGTTGTTGGGGAACAAACCCAAATCATCCGGTTCACCACTGCCGAATTTCGAATTCAATTAAAACAAACCAAAAGACGATTAAAATCGTCGCTGCGGGGGATCAAACTCGCGGGAGTACTCACCACTCTACAACGACGACTTTCGAAAAATTATAATATTTGTTAACACACCAGATTTCATCCATCGCCGTTACAGAGAGTAGTCCAATTTTGAATCCGATTAAAATTGTCAAAACAAGATTAAACTTGTTATTGTCGGGGATCAAAGTCGGGTCACTCGAGCGACAAGCAGGAATGCTCACCCTTGTACTGCAACGACCTCTGGAACATAATAACTCGAGCGACAAGCGGAAATACTCACCACTGTACCACTGCAACGACCTCTGAACACATATTATTTGTTAACACACGAGATTTCATAAACCATTTTTTAGGCTAGGAACAGCAATCCAGTTCCGACTTTCGTCCAACTACCGTTGTTGGGGATCGAACCCAAACTGCCGGCATGACAGGTTCACCGCTGTCCAATTTCGAGTTCCGTCAAAACTACGGAAATAAAATTAAAATCGCCGTTGCCGGGGACCGAACCCAGGTTCACCGCTGTCCAATTTCGAATTCCGTCAAAACTACGGAAAATAAAATGAAAAATCGCGCGCCGTTGCCGAGGATCGAACCCGGGTCACCTGCGTGACAGGCAGGAATACTCACCACTATACTACAACGACTCATAAAAGATAAATTGTTTGTTAACGCTCCAGATTTTACCAATCGTCTTTAGAAAGAGTGATCCGTCGTTAACGCTCTAGATTTTATCAGTCGAAGATTCGGAACAAGCAATCCAGTTTCAAATCGGGTGAAAATTGTCAAAAGAAAATTAAACTTATTATTGTCGGGGTTCAAACTCAGGTGTCTCGAGTGACAAGCCGGAATACTCACTACTGTATTGCATCGACCTCTGTAAAATATATTATTCGCTAACACACACGAGAGAAAAAGGAATCCAATTCCGAATTTCGTTGTTGGGGAACAAACCCAAATCATCCGGTTCACCACTGCCGAATTTCGAATTCAATTAAAACAAACCAAAAGACGATTAAAATCGTCGCTGCGGGGGATCAAACTCGCGGGAGTACTCACCACTCTACAACGACGACTTTCGAAAAATTATAATATTTGTTAACACACCAGATTTCATCCATCGCCGTTACAGAGAGTAGTCCAATTTTGAATCCGATTAAAATTGTCAAAACAAGATTAAACTTGTTATTGTCGGGGATCAAAGTCGGGTCACTCGAGCGACAAGCAGGAATGCTCACCCTTGTACTGCAACGACCTCTGGAACATAATAACTCGAGCGACAAGCGGAAATACTCACCACTGTACCACTGCAACGACCTCTGAACACATATTATTTGTTAACACACGAGATTTCATAAACCATTTTTTAGGCTAGGAACAGCAATCCAGTTCCGACTTTCGTCCAACTACCGTTGTTGGGGATCGAACCCAAACTGCCGGCATGACAGGTTCACCGCTGTCCAATTTCGAGTTCCGTCAAAACTACGGAAATAAAATTAAAATCGCCGTTGCCGGGGACCGAACCCAGGTTCACCGCTGTCCAATTTCGAATTCCGTCAAAACTACGGAAAATAAAATGAAAAATCGCGCGCCGTTGCCGAGGATCGAACCCGGGTCACCTGCGTGACAGGCATGAATACTCACCACTATACTACAACGACTCATAAAAGATAAATTGTTTGTTAACGCTCCAGATTTTACCAATCGTCTTTAGAAAGAGTGATCCGTCGTTAACGCTCTAGATTTTATCAGTCGAAGATTCGGAACAAGCAATCCAGTTTCAAATCCGGTGAAAATTGTCAAAAGAAAATTAAACTTATTATTGTCGGGGTTCAAACTCAGGTGTCTCGAGTGACAAGCCGGAATACTCACTACTGTATTGCATCGACCTCTGTAAAATATATTATTCGCTAACACACACGAGAGAAAAAGGAATCCAATTCCGAATTTCGTTGTTGGGGAACAAACCCAAATCATCCGGTTCACCACTGCCGAATTTCGAATTCAATTAAAACAAACCAAAAGAAAATTAAGATCGTCGCTGCGGGGGATCAAACTCGCGGGAGTACTCACCACTCTACAACGACGACTTTCGAAAAATTATAATATTTGTTAACACACCAGATTTCATCCATCGCCATTACAGAGAGTAGTCCAATTTTGAATCCGAATAAAATTGTCAAAACAAGATTAAACTTGTTATTGTCGGGGATCAAAGTCGGGTCACTCGAGCGACAAGCAGGAATGCTCACCCTTGTACTGCAACGACCTCTGGAACATAATAACTCGAGCGACAAGCGGAAATACTCACCACTGTACCACTGCAACGACCTCTGAACACATATTATTTGTTAACACACGAGATTTCATAAACCATTTTTTAGGCTAGGAACAGCAATCCAGTTCCGACTTTCGTCCAACTACCGTTGTTGGGGATCGAACCCAAACTGCCGGCATGACAGGTTCACCGCTGTCCAATTTCGAGTTCCGTCAAAACTACGGAAATAAAATTAAAATCGCCGTTGCCGGGGACCGAACCCAGGTTCACCGCTGTCCAATTTCGAATTCCGTCAAAACTACGGAAAATAAAATGAAAAATCGCGCGCCGTTGCCGAGGATCGAACCCGGGTCACCTGCGTGACAGGCAGGAATACTCACCACTATACTACAACGACTCATAAAAGATAAATTGTTTGTTAACGCTCCAGATTTTACCAATCGTATTTAGAAAGAGTGATCCGTCGTTAACGCTCTAGATTTTATCAGTCGAAGATTCGGAACAAGCAATCCAGTTTCAAATCCGGTGAAAATTGTCAAAAGAAAATTAAACTTATTATTGTCGGGGTTCAAACTCAGGTGTCTCGAGTGACAAGCCAGAATACTCACTACTGTATTGCATCGACCTCTGTAAAATATATTATTCACTAACACACACGAGAGAAAAAGGAATCCAATTCCGAATTTCGTTGTTGGGGAACAAACCCAAATCATCCGGTTCACCACTGCCGAATTTCGAATTCAATTAAAACAAACCAAAAGAAAATTAAAATCGTCGCTGCGGGGGATCAAACTCGCGGGAGTACTCACCACTCTACAACGACGACTTTCGAAAAATTATAATATTTGTTAACACACCAGATTTCATCCATCTCCGTTACAGAGAGTAGTCCAATTTTGAATCCGATTAAAATTGTCAAAACAAGATTAAACTTGTTATTGTCGGGGATCAAAGTCGGGTCACTCGAGCGACAAGCAGGAATTCTCACCCTTGTACTGCAACGACCTCTGGAACATAATAACTCGAGCGACAAGCGGAAATACTCACCACTGTACCACTGCAACGACCTCTGAACACATATTATTTGTTAACACACGAGATTTCATAAACCATTTTTTAGGCTAGGAACAGCAATCCAGTTCCGACTTTCGTCCAACTACCGTTGTTGGGGATCGAACCCAAACTGCCGGCATGACAGGTTCACCGCTG
Organism: Cucurbita pepo subsp. pepo; assembly: GCF_057944985.1. Classification (NCBI taxonomy): domain Eukaryota; kingdom Viridiplantae; phylum Streptophyta; class Magnoliopsida; order Cucurbitales; family Cucurbitaceae; genus Cucurbita; species Cucurbita pepo. The sequence goes on along the minus strand of NC_141814.1, from coordinate 6,973,519 downwards.
TCCAATTTCGAGTTCCGTCAAAACTACGGAAATAAAATTAAAATCGCCGTTGCCGGGGACCGAACCCAGGTTCACCGCTGTCCAATTTCGAATTCCGTCAAAACTACGGAAAATAAAATGAAAAATCGCGCGCCGTTGTCGAGGATCGAACCCGGGTCACCTGCGTGACAGGCAGGAATACTCACCACTATACTACAACGACTCATAAAAGATAAATTGTTTGTTAACGCTCCAGATTTTACCAATCGTCTTTAGAAAGAGTGATCCGTCGTTAACGCTCTAGATTTTATCAGTCGTAGATTCGGAACAAGCAATCCAGTTTCAAATCCGGTGAAAATTGTCAAAAGAAAATTAAACTTATTATTGTCGGGGTTCAAACTCAGGTGTCTCGAGTGACAAGCCGGAATACTCACTACTGTATTGCATCGACCTCTGTAAAATATATTATTCGCTAACACACACGAGAGAAAAAGGAATCCAATTCCGAATTTCGTTGTTGGGGAACAAACCCAAATCATCCGGTTCACCACTGCCGAATTTCGAATTCAATTAAAACAAACCAAAAGAAAATTAAGATCGTCGCTGCGGGGGATCAAACTCGCGGGAGTACTCACCACTCTACAACGACGACTTTCGAAAAATTATAATATTTGTTAACACACCAGATTTCATCCATCGCCGTTACAGAGAGTAGTCCAATTTTGAATCCGATTAAAATTGTCAAAACAAGATTAAACTTGTTATTGTCGGGGATCAAAGTCGGGTCACTCGAGCGACAAGCAGGAATGCTCACCCTTGTACTGCAACGACCTCTGGAACATAATAACTCGAGCGACAAGCGGAAATACTCACCACTGTACCACTGCAACGACCTCTGAACACATATTATTTGTTAACACACAAGATTTCATAAACCATTTTTTAGGCTAGGAACAGCAATCCAGTTCCGACTTTCGTCTAACTACCGTTGTTGGGGATCGAACCCAAACTGCCGGCATGACAGGTTCACCGCTGTCCAATTTCGAGTTCCATCAAAACTACGGAAATAAAATTAAAATCGCCGTTGCCGGGGACCGAACCCAGGTTCACCGCTGTCCAATTTCGAATTCCGTCAAAACTACGGAAAATAAAATGAAAATCGCGCGCCGTTGCCGGGGATCGAACCCGGGTCACCTGCGTGACAGGAAGGAATACTCACCACTATACTATAACGACTCATAAAAGATAAATTGTTTGTTAACGCTCCAGATTTTACCAATCGTCTTTAGAAAGAGTGATCCGTCGTTAACGCTCTAGATTTTATCAGTCGAAGATTCGGAACAA